>NC_137888.1:39875836-40036628 GCF_963455335.1 Martes martes
GAAATGGCAGTTGAGTTTATAATTTAACTCTTCACTTTGCCTGAGAGCTTATTTCCCATGCTGCATAAGTATACCAAATTATGTTTGTGTTAAAAACAACAACAACAACAACAAATCTCTCAATCCATAGTTTCTGTCTCTTATTTTTACCTTTTCAAAAGTTTCTAAATTTTAAGTTTTTTCATCAATAATCAAACCTCTTAAAAGAATGCTTCATACGATTTTCTCCAATTCTTCATCTTCCATTTATTCTTCAGCACATTGCCTTCTTCAATCCCTGTGATTTTATAGATATGTAGGGATTCATCTTATAATGTATGAGTTCAATTTCCAATCCAGATCTGCCTTCTAGATGATTCCATACAGGTTGTCTTATATGTTAGTCTAGTGTGTTTGAAACTGTTACTTTCATCATGACCTTATTCTTTTCCCTTCCCACCAGACCTCCTTTTCCTGTGTTCTCTCCATGTATATGATGTCATCATCCAACTAGTTGCCCCTCTTGGAACACAGGAATCATTCTAGGCTCCTCCTTTCACCTCAAGCTTCACCGCCCCCCAAATTAAGTTAACTGTCAAATCCTGACATATACTAAAATAGGGTTTAAAACTGTTTTGTCTCCTCATCTCCTTGTTCCATTCCTAGGCTGAAGACTCATTGTCTCTCACCTAGTCTATTTAATAATCTCTTATCATAGCGTCTAACCTTTACCCAATTCTGCTTCATATTCTCCAAAGGCTCTGCATGGCCTCCAGCATTATGGTACATAAAACTCTTACTCCCTGACCAATTTTTCAGCCTCAACAGTCATACCCAAGCAAATTATCTCCTACCATACTCTTCCTGATATTATATCTTTGAAAAAAAAGCCTTCACTGCAACCTACTACCCCCAACCTTCTATTGATCGAGGAAATTTTTCAAGTCCTCGTTTAAATTTAAATTCCTGTGTAAGGTCTTTTCTGGTCACAGCAGAACCGCTGCAGCTTCCTATCAATGATCATGGCTTCTTTCTTACATATTTACCAATGCATGTATCACATAGTACATTTCAGGTTATAAGAACTGGCTTCATTCTCAGGCTTCACATGGTGGCAAAGGCATTTCAAGAGATCTAAACTTAAATAATTGTGGCTTAATGTCCAGTAGAAAAATTAAAATTCCTCTTCTTCAGAACTCCTACAAAATTACCAAGATTCACTTGTCTTTGGTACATGCTCACTACCAAACTCATCATTGTTAGTTACAATCATTGCCATTACCTGAGCCGAAATCAAGAGTCAGACTATTAACCAACTAAGCCACCCAGGTGCCCATGACATATTCATTTTTATATCTGGACTGTCAACTACAGTGCTGAAACTAAATTAATATTTGCTCAATACATAAATATCTCTTTCCCCAACTACTGATAAACAATATAGTCCTTGATATCATGGGCTGCATCTTTCTTTTTTTAAAAGATTTTATTTATTTATTTATTTATTTATTTGACAGAGAGAGATCACAAGTAGGCAGAGAGGCAGGCAGAGAGAGAGGGGGAAGCAAGCTCCCCACTGAGCAGAAAGCCTGACACAGGACTCCCAGGGTCTTGATATCATGACCTGAGCTGAAGGCAGATGCTTAACCGACGGAGCCACACAGGTATCCCTGGGCTGTATCTTTTATACATATGCATCACATGTAGAACCTAACATACATTGCATTGCTTAATTAATTTTATCAACTGGTGCTCAAAACTTAGGGAACAAATCAGGAGGGTCAACCATTGTGTTCTCCAATATTTTGTCATTCTGTCCAGATGACAGCTCTGATTTGTTCTAGGCTAGGTCACAACTAGGTAATATACAAATCACCATCATTTAACCATGCCATATCTGAAACATCCAACAAACTCTTTGTAACTTGTTGGTAATTTTCTCTAAAATATATGACTTGACGAGAGTCAATTCCAAGTACATGCATTAAAATTCTTTTAATCTAAAAATAATAATAACCACTACTATAATAGTAAACAAAGTAGAAGAAGGGTAGAAGTACCTGAAGTTACTGAATGAGAACTTGTATTTTAAATTATAAAAAGCTGGCCCAAAAATCTTGGACAAGAGAAAAACTATTTGGTTGCAACTTCTGTATTCTCAGATGGAAAAAAAAAGTTAAGTCAAAGTACATGAAGAGGAGTTCTCCTTTCTTGTTATTCAGATATAGACAGATTTCTCATAATTATTTTGGGATCAAGTCTCAAGATGTTACTATCTTAACCTTGTGCTTCAATCTGTATTTTGGAATTTCAGGATAAATTACTGTGTAAAACGCAGAAATACAAGATATTATATTCTATAACATTATATAAAGCCAACTAAATACAATGAAAATAGAAATGCCCATCTTATTTAACATTGTGGCTACTTTATACTGTATATTTAAAGAAAGCCAGTGTATATTTAAGCTACACATGTTTTAGTCAATCACTGCCTATCTTATCCAAGTTTAAAAGTTAAGCTTTTCTTCATATTATAGTTAATAGCCTGTAGTTAATAACCAGCAGACTGGAAGACCAGATTATGCCTAAGCAGAGCTCCACATCATGGCTATATAATAAATATCTGTCTCGTGTTTCAGTGCTGAACACTCTGTAATATCATTAATTGAAAATGATGAATCAATTACCCAATTTCAACTAATAGCAATTAAGCACTTATACTATGTTACTATATTATGCTTTGTATACCAACCCTAACAAGCCAGTGGTGTCCAATAAATGTCAATATTAAATATTTGTTTCTTCTATAATACTCAGTTAATCAAAGTGGTAGTTACTAAACTTACCAAATATAATGCTGTAGTTTATAAAGCTTAAGTAAAGAAGGTCGAAAGAGAGAAAGTGAATTAAAGATGAAAAAAAGAAGAGAAGTACTTCCAATTTAACATATTTACAAAAGAAAAATAGAATAAAATGGAAGAGCATACATCTCAATCATGTGAAATACCTTTCATTCCATTAGTTACATTTGCATAAAATACAAGATATAATTGTCTAATGTTTTTCAAGTGCTGACTAAAAAAAAAAAGCAGAGAGAAAAAAAGAGATCATTGTGCTTTGCCAGCTTGGTGCAGTTAACTAGTTATTATGCACTAAAAAGATTGAAGTTGTCAAATTAAAAATCATCACTAAAATTAGATCTCTTTTAATCTCACAACAGTTTTCACTGAGTTTTAACACATCCCCAAGCATGTGATTTTTTTTAAGAAATAATTTACCATGATATTTTGATTCATGTTCAGGTAAATTTAGCTATTTTCTTCCCACATTTTAAGAAAGACTTTGTCCAATCTGATATTTTATTCTAGATTAAGAATATAAAATTAAGTGTCTGGATTAAGATATTTACCAGACTGTTAATAATTAATTTGAGAAAGAAATTTTTTAGGAGTGACCGTGCGGTTCATTTGGTTGGTTGTCTAACTCTTGATTTCAGCTCAGATCAAGGTCTCAGGATCATGGGATTGAGCCCCACCCTGGGCTCCATGCTCAGCAAGGAATTTCTGCTTGAAATTCTCTCTCTCCCTCTCCCTCTACCCTTCCCCTGCCCCTATACACACTCTCTTTCTCTCACTCTCTCTAAATAAATAAATAGAATAAATCTTCTTAAAAAAGACAATTTTAGGGGTGCCTGGGTGGCTCAGTGGGTTAAGCCTCTACCCTCAGCTCAGGTCATGATCTCAGCGTCCTGGGATCGAGCCCCACATCTGCTGAGAGCTGAGAGCCTGCTTTCCCCTCACTCTCTGCCTGCCTCTCTGCCTGCTTGTGATCTCTCTCTCTCTCTGTTAAATAAATAAAGAAAATAAAATAAAAGTCTTTTTTTAAAAAGTCATCTTTTAAAAAAAATTTTTTTAAATATTCTTCATATCTAGCATATGAAAAATTCACTTTTTAGTAACTTTCCAGTAAAGGTATAGAATTTCTAGATTCTTTGTCTAGTTCCTGGTGATAAGCACTTATATAAGATGTATTATATCCAGGGTCACTATGGAGTGAACTATTTGCCTTATTGAATACTCAAGAAGTAATATCAGGCAAGGAGGAAAGATCACGAACATATTCTTTCAAAATTTGATCTCTAGTTTGCTAACCTATTACTTGTTTTCCGTTTTTAACTCAAATATTAGAAGAATACATCATTTCTCACCCACAGTAATTGCAAGTTGTTTCCTCCCACTACCACCTTCTTTTTGTGGGATTAGGAAACTTTTGTGGAATTAGACAATGGTGTAATACAGATACTCTATAAAATGAAGACTGAGGTAAAAATAAAAATACCAGAATACTTTTCACCTTGTTATATACATTTAATGCCTTCACTAATGCTTCCTAGAGAGGACAAATATAAATACTGAGTTTATTAGGGGCTAGGACCTAACGATTTACATTTAATCTTCCACCACACTTTAGAAGACCTGAATCTTATTATCTTCACTTCACCAAAGAAGGCGAGTCTTTGAAAGTTGAAATGACTTTTTGAGCTCATACTAGTAAGTGGGAAGACAGGCTTCAGATGAAGATTTGTTTAACTCTAGCACTGTGGCTTCTATTTCACAATATGTGATAGTCTCTTAAACTGAAACCCCAGTTTCAGGAATAAGCATCAGTTCTTTACTACCCTCACAGCCCCACTCCTTCCATATCCTCTATCCCTCCTCTGCTCACACACAAACACACATTTAGCTTCTTCCACACTAGGTTTCAGCAGCAAATAAAAGAAGTAGTATAACATACTGAGTTTGTGCATGTGTATTTGCTTCCTTTTCCATAACCAGTACTCTTATAGATGGTTTCACAGTTCACCAAATGTAGTGCAGTTTTCCCTAAGATTTTTCATTGTTGCAGTTTGTTTTCCCATTTTTAGCAGACTACTAGGCAGGTGTCTCTTGAAAAAAAATTACCAGAATCACCCATGCAATGAAATATGTGAATGTGTAAATTTCATTTAAAATCAAAATTGCTCTTTTCTTTCTAAATATTTTTAAGATTCAGTAAAAGTCAGTTAATCCTTCAATGGTTAAAACTGTTTTCATTAATGGTCTTAATGAAAATATTACTTAATATTTTCAATATTCAGTTACAGCTGCTTTGGTTATTAATTTCCAACAATCACCTAGCAGTGTATCTGCTTGTATTAGTCTGGGCCTGGTCAGGGAAACAGAGTCACTCAAAACATTCCTGTATTATTAATTATTTAATGAAGACATTGGAGTTTAAGTTAATATGGAACACCAAGGGGGGAAAGGTCAAGAAAGTCAAAATTTAATTCTACCCAGTTGTTGCCTAAAGTCAGAGGAGACACTGAAGCACCTTAGCCCAAAGCCCCTAAGTAGGTAGTTCTCAAAGACTTTCTTGGAAACTGCTGTAAAATATCTCAAAAAATCTGAGAAAATTACCAACAACGATTTCCAAGAGCACACAGAAGCTGCTGTCAATGTTTGACCATGGATCTGTCTGCAACCACCTTCGGATAGTCATCAACCACCCTTCTTGTCTACTTCCCAAACCTTGTGGGAATTCCTCTCACTATCAAATTCTAAAGACAGATTTAAAGAAGCAGATTCTGGGAATGTAGTTCCCTACTACTCCTTACACTGCAGGTACTGGGAGCCTATGGTGATGCCAAAATGACAACAAACGGTCAAGCATAGTCCATCCTTGTAAACTTAGCAGCAATACACATGACATTGGCTTTGAAATAAGGTACTATATTGAAAAAACAGTGAGAAGACTGTTAGCGCACAAACTTTTATGGGGGCTGAAAAGCAGGTGATGAAACAATCTTGGAGACTAGAAGGGAAGCCCATGTTTTGGAGTAGCAAAACAATTTGTAAGTGTGGCCTCCAGTAACCTGAAAGGTCAATGTTCTTGATGAACTTATGGATCCGGCCAAGAGGATTTCTAGGCAAAATGTTTCAAGTGCCAACTGACAGTTTTTTAGCTTTATGTAATAAGCTATGGAAAGAAGGAGAGGAATTAACGTTTACAAGCAAAATTTAGAAGAAATATCTAAGAATCAGGACTTGTCAAGATAGGAAAACAAACCTATTTCATATCACTGATCTGTCTAGATAGCAAAAGATTATCAAAATAAAAATGGCCTTAGGATGAAGAATAGACAAGGGTATGGTCATAAAATAATTTATTAGGCTTCAGAAAGATTTAAAGAAGTGCCTAGTAGAGTCCTCAGCTAGGCAAAAAGGCTTTGGAAAATCTTAAAGATGTGGCCCCACAGCCCTAATACTCTAGGCAAAGTAAAGAGAAGCCTGTCTTGGAAAATTATGCATGTGAAATGTTGGGGCCTGTCATGACTTCCAATTAGATTCACAAAGTTTTTTAAGAGAATTTTACTTACTTTGGGCCAAAGTGGAAAGACACAGTTCAAAATGAAAAGATTTTCTATAGGCAGAAAGCACACTGTGAAGTCTACTTAGTTGTAAATCCAGACTATTTCTCATAGAAAGACAGGATCTCTCAGAGCAGAGTCAAGAACGCAGAGAAGAGATTCAAGAGCCACAGTGGATTAGAGAACTAAATAAACAAGTAGAAGTGGATCTGATGAGGGTATATTTCTAACCCTCAGAATAGAGAATTCTCACAGCATTTGCCTGGGTGGGTTTAAATCAGTGGCTGTTATGTGCCTCCATTTCCTCATCTTTTTGAGATGTGTCTGTGTGTGTGTGTGTGTACTTTAAGTTGATAGCAACTTAAATTTGAACACATTCCAAATCTCTATATTTTTGCTCTTTCCCATGTTTTATGTTTTTGAAGTTATACTTTGCATCTTTTTATTGTTTTTTCCCTCACTATTTATTATATTTTAATTTTACTAATTTTGTCTTTTAACTTTCACAATAGCTTTATAAGTTATTAATACACTGCCTTTACTATATATTTACCATTTCCAGGGAGATTTTTACTTTCATGTATTTTCTTGTTATGAATTAGTGCTGTTTCTTTTCAGCTTAAAGAAGTTCCTTTAATACTTCTTGTAAAGTTGGTTTAGTAGTGATTAGCTTCGCTTGTCTGGAAAACTCTTCATCTCCCCTTCAATTCTAAATGATAGTCTTGCTGGGTAGCAATAAGCAATAGTCTTGGTTTCCCTGTAGGACTTTGAATACTTTGTGCCACTCTTTTCTGGCCTGCAAAGTTTCTGCTGAGAAATCGTCTGTTAGCTTTACGAGGGTTTCCTTAACATAAACAATTTTTTTTTCCTCTTGCTACTTTTAAGATTCTCTATCTTGAACTTGTGGCATTTTAACTATAATGTGTCTTGGTGTGGTTTATCTCTTTGGGTTCATCTTATTTGAAACTTTCTGGGCTTTTTGGACCCAGGTGTCTGTTTCCTTAATAGGTTAGGGAAGTTTTCAGCCATAATTTCTTCAAATAAGATTTCTGCCCCCTTTCTCTCACTCTTCTCCTTCTGGGACCCCTATGATGCAAATTTTATTCCACTTGATGTTGTCCCATAGGTCTCTTAAGTTATTTCCATTTTAAGAAATTGTTGGTTTGTTTTTACTTTGCTACTCTGTCTGGGTGAGTTCCACTGTTTTGTCTCCCAGCTCACTGATCTGTTCTGCTTCATCTAATTTGCTATTGAAACTCTCTAGCATATTTTTCAGTTCAGTTATTGTATTCTTCAGATCTGTGACTTCTGCTAGATATTTTCTTATATTTTCTATCTTTTTGAGGTTTTCACTGTGTTCATCCATTTTTCTCCCAAGTTCAGTGAATACCTTTATGACAATTACTTTGAATTCTTTATCAGGTAGATTACTTATCTTCTTACCATTAAGGCCTTTTTCTGAGGTTTTGTCTTCTTCTTTCATTTGGAACATACTTGTTTCCTCATTTTGCTTCTATATTTTAGGTGAAACAGCTCTCTGCTCTCTCTTTCTTTAAGGAATGTCCTTATATAGGTGATGTTCCTTCTTGTTCAGCCTAACTTTTGGTTATCTCTCAAACCTTTGTGATTCTCTAAACCATCTGATTTATTCTTGATATACCCTAGATGTGGAGGGTGTGCCAAGACCTGTCAGTGATCCAAAGGGAGAATCTCATTTAGCACTTAGTTTCAGCCTGATTGGAAATCACACCCTGAGGCAATACCTTTTAAAGTATGCAAATCAAAATCCCTGCTAGCCTCTGGACCAGGAGATCTGGAGGTATCCCCTAGGTAACAGTTCCAAAAATTGGGACTCCAGATGAGTATGAGGCTCCTTTCTGAGAGGTCTCTTCGGGCTATAGGGAGGGTGGCGGGTGCACAAGCATAATTTCTCCCTGCTTATATTTTGCAACCACTTCCTTAGCTTCTAGGTGTGTGAGAAACCTGAAGCCTGTCCCTTAGGCTGAGGTTCCAGGCTAAGGAAACTGACTTTTTTCACAGAAAGTCTGGGGTTGCATTTCATTCTGCTGTCTTTGTAATGCCCTAAGAGGAGTGGCCTGCCAAGAACTGTCTTCCAGTTGTTACATTCCCGGGAGCTCAAGAACCCCAGCCCCTCAACCGCCAGGGCCAGGCAATTAAAGGATGTCCTCTGTGTGGACTGCATGTGCTTGTTGGCTTTAGCTAGGAAGCTAGAGTGCAGGGGGTGGAGCACTCTGGCAGACTTCAGAATGGCAGCAGGGAAATGTCTTGACTGTAGACAGCCACAGTCTTCAGGAAGGCAGGAATAGGAAAGAGCCTTGTCTTTATGTGTGCTGACTTTAAGTTGAAAGCAGGAGAATGCAGTGACCCATTGCTCACCAGCTCCAGTTAGGAGGGGGCTTGGATGTTACAACAACTCATTGCTCACTGACTTCAGCTGGGAAACTAGAGAACTCTACAACCACTTGTGCTCACCTGACCCAGCCAGGGAACAGGGAAGTGCTGCAACCATTAGGGCTCTCCAGGTTCCACGAGGCAGTGTGGTAGTGCTTCAACCACTCACCCCTGCCTGTCTTAGCAAGACAGCAGAAGGGTAAGATGTCCAAGCTCCCTATTTGTGCAGGGTAGGTGGAGTGTGCCAAGATGGTGAAATGTACAAAAAATCGTGTCTATCACTGCCTCTGTCTCTAAGGAAATCTTCAACTGCCCTGGGCCCCTCCAGCAGATGCTTTTGGGTTAGCAAATGAGTCTCCTTTACATATAGTCTAGGTACTTTCAAACTGCTGTTTTCTCACTGGGTCTCAGGGGAAGTGACACCACATCCAAGCCCTTTCAAAGGGAGATCTCAGTTTTGTACAACACTTTAGGTCCCTTAGATGTCTAAGCCAGAGGTTTTGGAAGCTTATCTCTCCAATGCAGATCCCAGGGATTAGGTGCCTAATGTGGGGCACCAACACATTGTTCCTCCAAGAGAAGAAAGAGACTGGTGAGATCCCACCCTATTATGTATCGAAACACCAGGAATGGGGTTTTTGGTAAGACCATATCTCTGCCTTTTCTACCTCTATAGATGTGGTCTTTTAGTCCTTTGTTGTGGAGAAGCAGTTCATCTAATTTTCAGATCTTTTTCAGAGGGAAATGATCCATATGTAGCTGTAGATTTGGTGAGTTCATGGAAGGAGGTAAATTCAGGATCTTTCTGTGCGGCCATCTTGCAGAAGTCCACATCCTGTGTTTTTATGTCTCTGCCTTTGCTCATACTTTCCCCTCTCCTTGGAAGGCTTTCACTGTTTCACCATGGTATGATTAATTCTCCCTCATCAATTTTTCTAGAACACTATACACACCTCTATGATGCACTTATTGCGTTGTATTGTTGTATTATAATTATATGTTTGACTATTTTGTTACTGTGCTAGATTGTTAAAAATAAAAACAATGTGTTGTTTTGCTGTTTTGTTTTGTTCAGGGGTATGTTTGTTTGCTCATTTGTTTTTTTGCTGTTCTTTTACACCGAGCAGATGAATCAGCACACAAATAGCACTCAGTAAATATTTCTTAAAGAAATAAATGGGGGTAAAGAAATATAATAAAAACACAAAGGAAGTCTCTGAATTAGAAAGGCAGTTAAAAAAATTGAAAACACTATGAACGCATTTCTATTATAATTTACATATTTAGAAATAGTATCTTAAACATCCCCATGAAGAAATAAGCAGTTCATTCTATTTGATATTTGCTACACTTGAAAACACTTCTTACTTTATAACAAAGTCTTTAATTTACAAAAAAAAAAAAAAGTAGCTACTCTGTAGATCTCATGACTGTAACAGAGTTAGTAAGTAAAGTACGAAATTTTTCATTGACAGGAAAATGGTGATTAAGGGAATAGGTTTGTTCTACCAAATATTTGTTATGTTGTCATGGTAGAGAAGAACTTTGGTACCTCAGTGTTTTGTTTTGTTTTGCTTTTTAAGATTTTATTTATTTATTTGACAGACAGAGATCACAAGTAGGCAGAGAGGCAGGCAGAGAGAGAGGAAGGGAAGCAGACTCCCTGTTGAGCAGAGAGCCCGATGCGGAGCTCAATCCCAGGACCCCAGGGTTCGTGACCTGAGCTAAAGGCAGAGTCATTAACCCACTGAGCCACCCAGGTGCCCCGGTACCTCAGTTTTCTTATCTATGAATGAGAAACAATAATTGTACCTACCTCAGGGAGCCTGGGTGGCATAGTCTTCAGTTGAGTCTCGGACTCTTGGTTTTGATTCAGGTCTGATCTCAGGTTTGTAAGACTGAGCCCCACACCAGGTTCCATGCTCAGGAGGGAGTCTGCTTAAAGATTCTCTCCCTAGTCCTCTGTCCCTCCCCCCCTCACTCTCTAAAATAAATAAATCTTTAAAAAAATAATTCCTCCTGCTCCATAGATTAGCAGTGAGGATTAAATGAATTAACATGTGGAAAACATGTAGCACAGTCCCTGCAGAAGTAAACACTCAGAAAGGATAAATATTATTATTATTCTAACTGAAGCAGCCAACCCATAGGTTCTCATGAGATCTTGATAGAACTGAATTTTATTTTCTTGCATCTTTACAATGTTGTTATTTAGACTATTTTTGTATGACATCCCTCCCCAATGTTATTTACAATATAAAGTAAACCAAACTGTGCCTCTGTGAACTTATATTTTAATATGAATGAAATATGTTTGAATATCAAGATCAAACTGACAACTGAACATAAATCATTAAGTAAAAAAAAAAAAAAAAACTGTGTAAATGGAGGAGCAAATGCATCATGTGGCTAGACCAATAAATTGGCAAATATTCATGCTGAGTAAAGCCTGGGTAATATTTTCTTTGTTATTATCAAGAAAGCTACATATAATTGACGGGACTACAGGCTCTACTTAACAAGGAACCTGACTATTTCCCAGTGAAGACATTCAAAATATAGAATGCAATCGATGTCCTAAGAGTAGGAGAAAAATGTGTGCCATAGTCTATGTCTCCCAAAGGTGGTTCCCAGCACTGTAAGGACTCACAGTGGGAACTTAAGATGTAGTGGAATAAGAAAGAATCTGATTGGAGGTCATGTATGAATTAATGAAGGTAGATGGGTTTACTGAAATTCTGATTTTAAGTGGCAAGGCAAATAAAACAAAAAGAAAAAGAAACCCAATTGTGATTGCTTATATTTGTTTTCCTATTTTCTTTGTTTTTGATAAAAACAAATATCAGAAGATTAGTTTTCTAAATTTAATAATGGTAAGATTTCTTAGAAACCACAATCAAATTTATATGACACATTTTGATATTTTCCTTAGCATTAACTACCATTTTATTGAACTTAATTTAAATGCTACAATATGGTTCTTAAGGGATTCAGTTGTATTATCAAATAATTCAACTGCTAATTTTAAGCTGGCCCATCGACCAACAGAATTCATTTTTACTATGAAAACACATATAACTATTTCCAAACAGTTCTTCTATTTCAATATTCCATTCAAAATGTAATTTCAGAATTACTTCTTGAACAGACTCTTATGTCAAAACTGTTTATCAGGCAAATTAAAGTGGAAAGTTATTTTTGCTTATAATATGAAAAATGTCGTCACTTTTAAATCAACTCCGTAACACTAAATAAATACTAGATAAATTCCCACAATGCTAAATAATAAATTAATTAAACACTAAATAACCATTGTTGGAAAGAATGAACCAATCAGGAAAATATTTAGTTTTTTAATTGAATATTTGGTACAAGTTTTGTATTTTTTTTAAGATTTTATTTATTTATTTGACAGACAGAGATCACAAGTAGGCAGAGAGGCAGGCAGAGAGAGAAGGGGGAAACAGGCTCCCCACTGAGCAGGGAGCCCAATGCAGGGCTCGATCCCAGGACCCTGGGATCATGACCTGAGCCAAAGGCAGAGGCTTTAACCCACTGAGCCACCCAGGTGCCCCTGAATATTTGGTACAAGTTTTATGATGAGAGAATGGGGGGAAGGATTAGAAAGAAGGTAGAAACTAATTAATCTGCCATGTTTCTAATACATCTAATTGGCTTGGAGTAAGTGTTTCACCTGTGACCATTGACTGCCTAAACATATTTCCAGGGAAAATAGCATAAGACTGTGAGGTCCACTGATATTGAAAGCACATAGCAAGGATTTTCATGACAATCATGATGATATGGATGATCACACCATTATACCTCAGGCCCTGGGATCCAGTATGGATTTAGGAAATATAGTCATATGACTCAACTCTCACTACAGGCTAAAAAGTGTAGAAATTATGTTAGGGGAGGGGAATACCTAGAGCAGGAGGGCCAAGAGCTGTACTGCAAAAAGACGGCAATAAAAATAATCACAGAAACATCACAATAAAAGCTAGAGTAAGATCATTTATTTGGAAAACTCCAAGAAATAAGTTAAGAATGTGAGAAAGATTCTGAGGAAGTCATACACAAAAATGTCAGAGCTGCTCTCAATTGAGAGGAACTCAGAGATGCTAGAACAGTAAAAGGATTACACAGACAGCTGAGTAATGGGCATGTTGGGTTCTCCCCAACATTGCGTTCACCCACACACCTGCATTTCTAACAAGGTCCCAGGTTTTGCTGCTGCTGCTGGTCCAGGGCCCCAGCCCAGTTTTACTGAATCTCTAACGTCAAAGGGTGAGACCCAGTAATCTGTGTTTTGACAGTCCTCATGTTGGTTCTGAGGCCAACTAAAGTGGGGAACCACAGGTTTAGAATATCTAAGGGAACTTTGGCTTCTATTCTTTATCTGGAACTATCTTAGTTGCCCTTTACAAATGGACACGTTTTGATATAAATAATGTAGATTTATAATTCCTTCTCAATTGCACACAGCACAACTACTCATTTTCTGGGTAGCAGGTATTCAAATTTCTTCTGCCATTCAATTCGCTTAGAAGCAAGCCATCAACACCAGCTTTCAATGAATATCAGAAAATAAAAATTAAATTTAGCACTGGTAACCAAACACAAGTAGAATACTAGATATGCTGTACCTCCAGGTTTTATTACACACACACACACACACACACACACACTTCATAGGAAGCACTTAATATAACAATATTAAGAATTTTAAAGTATTGTTTTATCAGTTCCAACAAATGAAACATAAGCACTTTAAGATAAAAATAAGTAATATGGGGGTACAATAATAAAGCTTCAGATTTCTGTCCTCTCCATCTTTTCCTAAGATACAGGTAGCTGCTAAAGAATTATTTTAAACAGAGGGCCACCTGGGTGGCTTAGTCAGTTAAGCATCCACCTTCAGCTCAGGTCATGATCCCGGGGTCCCGGGATCAAGCCCTGAGTCGGGCTCCCTGCTCACGGGAGAATCTGCTTCTCCCTCTGCCTGCTCTTCCACCTGCTTGTGTTCTCTCTCTCTGTCAAATAAATAAATAAAATATTTTTTTAAAAAAGTTATTAAAAAGCAGAGAAAGGCTGATGCAGAAAATAAATAAATAAAAAATACTATCTTATAAAAAAGATTAATCCTATTACACTCCAATTGCTGTTTGACTTATAATTAAGCAATAGCATGGACTGAAGCAAAAATTATAAGCCATGTTTGAGGTATCCTCTTTCAGAAGTAAGGTTACATGGTCCTTACAATGGTTACTTGTAAAGAAGAATAATTTCCACTTCAGAGTGAGCGCCATTATAAGCTCTCCATGCTGGCAAGTTCACCTTGTTAAGTGAGTTACTTGGTCATATATGTCACTGTATTAATGGGCAGTGTTTTATGGCTATTTGATTCCAACTAATTTTATTTCATCTTTTTAAACCAAATTAACTACTTATATCCACAAAGACTACTAAACACTCTGGCATTTTCTTAATTTCATAAAATGATCATAGAATGCTAGGGATATATTAAAAATATTTTATTTTTGTTTATTTCCCTTTTCATGATCTTTATATCTTGACATTAAATACATTAAAAATTCCTTTAGTCTCTAAGAGCTCAATGATAATGTCCTCAGTGTAACTTTGAATTAAGTATGAAATTGTTCATAATTTTGAATACTGCCTTTAATATGATACTTTCTTTAATTACATTACATAAAGCATAAATATATATTAATGTCCTGTGCTATTAAACTTTATCTCCATAGATGAAGGGAAAAACATAGCTAGGAATAATATAGTTTTTTGTTATGTTTTGTTTTTTAAAAATTTTGTTTATTTATTTGACAGAGAGCGATCACAAGTATGCAGAGCAGCAGGCAGAGACAGAGAAGGGGAAGCAGGCTCCCCCCACTCCATGTGGGGCTCAAGCCCAGGACCCTGAGATCATGACCTGAGCCGAAGGCAGAGGCTTAACCCACTGAGCCACACAGGCACCCCAGAATAATATAGTTTTTAAATGCAATTCTATAATGGTAGAGATTTTAGTGAGTAATAGGTTAAGTTTACTCATAAAAAATTGTTTTATTTGAACTATATTTTAAGAAATGTTTTGAAAGTTATTGTTACTGTTCTCATCAGAATTTAATTAAATGAAAGGAAAAAGAAAATCCATAATCTAAACTCCCATTTTTTAATCCATAGAATATTCTGGGAAACATACATATATACTTTTAAAAATTCATTCTGAAAGGGAGAGAAAAATTTTTAAAGACTTCTCTGAACTGATTTTCTCCTCCTTTGTTACAGGTATCCATTTTTTCAGCTATATTAATCTTTTAAAACAAACAAAAAAATGGATTTCTTAAACTCATCTGATCAAAACTTGACCTCAGAAGAACTGTTAAACAGAATGCCATCCAAAATTCTGGTGTCCCTCACTCTCTCCGGGCTGGCACTGATGACAACGACCATCAACTCCCTTGTGATTGCTGCAATTATTGTGACCAGGAAGTTGCACCACCCAGCCAACTATTTAATTTGCTCGCTTGCAGTCACAGATTTTCTTGTAGCTGTCCTGGTGATGCCTTTCAGCATCGTGTATATTGTGAGAGAGAGCTGGATTATGGGGCAAGTGGTCTGTGACATCTGGCTGAGCGTTGACATCACGTGCTGCACGTGTTCCATCTTACATCTCTCCGCTATAGCTTTGGATCGGTATCGGGCAATCACAGATGCTGTGGAGTACTCCAGGAAAAGGACTCCCAAGCATGCTGGCATTATGATTACAGTTGTTTGGATTATATCCATTTTTATCTCTATGCCTCCTTTATTCTGGAGGCACCAAGGAACTAGCCGAGATGATGAGTGCATCATCAAACACGACCACATTGTTTCCACAATTTATTCAACATTTGGAGCTTTCTACATCCCATTAACATTGATTTTGATCCTCTACTACAAAATATATAAAGCAGCAAAAACGTTATACCACAAGAGACAAGCAAGTAGGATTGCCAAGGAGGAGGTGAATGGCCAAGTCCTTTTGGGGAGTGGTGAGAAAAGCACTAGACTAGTCTCCACTCCCTACACAGAAAAATCTTTATCTGATCCATCAACAGACTTTGATAAAATTCATAACATGGTGAAAAGCCCCAGGTCTGAATTCAAGCACGAGAAATCTTGGAGAAGGCAAAAGATCTCAGGCACAAGAGAACGCAAAGCAGCCACTACCCTGGGATTAATCTTGGGTGCATTTGTAATATGTTGGCTGCCTTTCTTTGTTAAAGAATTGGTTGTTAATGTCTGTGAAAAGTGTAAAATTTCTGAAGAAATGTCAAATTTTTTGACATGGCTTGGATATCTCAATTCCCTTATAAATCCACTGATTTATACAATCTTTAACGAAGACTTCAAGAAAGCATTCCAAAAGCTAGTACGATGCCGATGTTAAAGAAAGTTTATCATTAAAAGGCTGGGATTCCTTGAGGGGAAGTAACGAAATGGATGCCGAATAATAAAGCATTTAAACTTTTAGAAGGAAATAAATTAAAACTGCTAAAATTATGAGAACATAGTTTATATTTAACAGCAACATGACTATAAACTTGTTGAGTAAAAGATGTTTCTTTGACCATCATTCTAGAGTACTCAAATGAGAAGATAATTTATTGTTTATAAACAATACTTTCCCTATGCAATTGTCCCTAACAGGCTAACTGGAAATATATATTATAATAATTATTATTAATAACAGTGACTTTCCAGGTTTATGGCTTATAATAATTACAGAAGAGTGTTCACTTAACAATGTCTGTAATTTCTATATAACCCTATGGTTTTATTATATGATTCTATTATTTTATAGGAAAGATAATTCACCACAAAGCACACATTTCTCCTACCTAACCACTGTCCCCTCTTCATCTTATCCTGGGAAAAAACAAGAAGAGGGAAGGAGCAAACAAGGATTCTTCGGGTGTCTGGCTGGCTCAATCAGGAGAGCATATGACTCTTGAGCTCAGGGTTGAGTTTGAACACCATGTTGTGTATGATTACCTAAAAATAAAATCTTTAAACAGAACAAAACAAACAAACAAACAAAAATCAAGGACTCCTAATATGACTGGAGGAAATGTCAAAGTCAGAGATTGATACTGTCTTTGTATTTACATAATAAAGAGTATTCATAAAATTGAGTTAGGCTCTGCCAGATAATTCTGAATACAGAACTTGTACACATTTGACATATTCTTTTTGTTCAAAACGAATTCCTAGAATAATATTTTTTTAACCATGTATAACCAACATATGAAATCAAAACCTTAGCCTAGTAAGAGTAATTCAAAAAGGGTGCAGGGGAGGTGTTCTAATTGCCCCATGTTTATTTAGGAATCACATTTAAGGCACTAAGTTCCCTAGGTTACTCACCACAGTTATTATACACCTAATGTGCTTTTTAAAATACAAAATAGATTTCGTTTCTGTTAATATTAACAACCTCAGTTCCTAAATAAAATGTCAGTGGTACTTGGTACTGCAGCAGCTCCATGTTTAAAAATTATATCCCTTAAAAAAAACAAAGAATAATAAATAAATAAATAAAAACTATATCCCTTTTATTAGAGGGAATGTAACAGGAGTTCTTAGAACTTTCCACTGACTTCCAAAACATCTCTCATTTTTCAATTGGTAGAAATCGACAGGCAAAGATTCATATTATGTTAATTATAAATATATTTTTTAAATATCTCCCAGTCAGTAAGCCAAAGCAATACCATAAGTTTCTCTATTTATTCTGTTTCTTATAGAAGAATTTAAAAATAAAATAACCATGCTTCGGAGAAGATTTCATTTCATTTGAACCAGCAAGTTGATAGGCTGCCTTTTGGAGGGCATACACCATCAACCAAGATCATTTGAAAAACAATACATTCCTTTATTTTAAGGTACACTTTTATGTGTATTTTAAATATTGTTTCCTGGTCAGGTACTTAAGAATACATCAATTTTTGTATGTATCTATGACACATTACTCTCAATCTAACAAGTATTTACAGAGTTCTCATTCTGTGTAGGGCATTGAGATACAGAAAATAATGAAACACAGTTTCTCCCCTTAACACATTTACAATTTAAAAGGTGAAACACCCCCCCACACACACACACCTGGCTGGCTCAGTGGATAGATCATGCAACTCTTGATCTTGGGGTCATGCATTCAACCCCACATAGAGCTTACTTTAAAAAATAAGATGATGAAACAAAGAAACAAATGAACATTATAACAGAAAAGAAAAAACAAAGCTCTGGCAGGGAAGTTGTATGCATAATTATGATGATTCAAAGGAAAAGTTGATCACATCTGGTTGAGAAAAATCAGCAAAATTTCATAAAGAATGTATCTAAAATAGATAATAAATAGCATTTGGCTAAGAGAAATGGAAAAGCATACTCCAGGTGGTGGCAACATCAGGAGTGAATCCTGCCAGCATTTCATGGGGCTTGTTCATGAAACAGCAATGAATTTCGCAGCTACTTAGGACAAAAGAAGAGATGAAAAGAGAAATTGGCCATTATTGTCACTGACTTTGAGTATCAGAAAAGGAAGTTTACGGACAATATGCCTGTCCATCAATGAGTGGTCGCTGATGTTTTTAGTAGAAATATTACAAGTTTAGGTTAATTCTAAAAAAATATGTATGTTTTAATGGATTTGAGCAGAGAGGGTGCAGGTGACAATGACGTCTTGTTAGAAAGCATATCAGTAATCCACATAAGAGGTGAAGTTCTTAACTTGATTCTGGCCATGGGAACATAAATAAAAACACAGAAGAGAGACAGGACGGAAAAAGAATCTATAGAATACAGCAAGTACATTAACCAGCAGACAGATGAAGAGACACTGAGTTAACTTGCTCTCAACTGAAATGAGGAGCTCAAGAGAAGGGGCCTGTTGGTGAAATGGTGGCTTCAGTTTTGAATACGTTAAACATTTAAAGACCTGGGAGAGTTCACAGGCACTGCTGAGCAGGTCTGGCCCAAGTGAAAATGACTAAGTTTATCTGTGACTACTGGCCACTTCTTTTGTCTTCCTTTCTTCTTTCTCCTTACGCTGTGCTGACGGTCCAAAGCCTACTCTAGTCCCTATCATTCTCTGCTTGTTTTTCTTGCCGCTTCTCACTAAAACTTGATTCTGTGATTTATTTAAAGACCTTGCTAAATCAGAAATAATCTGTTCAAGTAATTTATTTACAACCACCTCAGAAATTTATTTAGTTATATGGGAGAGCTCTAAGAGACACACAACCCATCCACCCGAATGAGCAAATCTCATGCAGGGTGAGGCTCACCCGAATATACATACTATCCTCTCCTCGGAGCTGGACGAAGCCTCAAATTCAGGGAAATGATACTATCAAGTGACATGGAAGTTAAATCTCCCCTCAGAGCTCAGGAAGAATCAAGTTTATTATTTCTGTGTGTATGAAATACTTTTTTAATCCAAAGGGGCCATAACACATTATAGTACTTACCACTTCATCTTTGTATTTCCACCACATGCTGAAGGTACAGATCATGCCACTTTCATGAACAAATATAAATGATTTCTCTTTGATCTTTAAATGGTAGGTAATGTCAGGGCTGATAATCTGCCATTTCCACATTAAAAACAAAAACAAAAACAAAAAAAAACGAAGGCCCCAAAGGGCATCACTGAAGCCAAGTCACCAAACTGAGGTGTAATACCTAACCTAATTGCAGTTTCAACCTCCACCAGAAATGTAAGTTTTAACTTGTATTCAGTCAGGAATTTTCTGATAAGCACCAATGAATGAAGTAATCTGTCACCTGGGCCCTCTCCGTCCCCCAAGGAAGATGAAGTAATCTGCATGATAAGACCTCCTGCTTCTCCCCCTAAGGGAAAGTGACCTTGCCTGCTACAATCCTTTTCTTTTACTAATAATTTCCTTTCCCCACCCTTCTTCCTATGAAAAACTTCCATTTCATCCAATTCCTCAGAGCTCCTAATTCATGAATCATTTAAGAAAGTCAATTTGATCTTCAAATCTACTCAGTTGAATTTCTCTTAACAGCACTTTCTTTGAAATTTATGAAGAAGAAGGATGTACTTCCTTGAATATATAAGATTTATTCTCTCAAGAAAAATTCCTCAAGTCACTAAGAGCTGAAGGTTTTCACAGAGTATTTTCACATCTATAACAAATGTAACAATATGATAATGTATATATTTAACTGATAGGTAGAGAAAGAAAATATAAGTATCATAGAATGTGGTTAAATATTAGATTAAAAAAGGGTTAACTTCCTGCTACAATTTCAAATATACTAGCATCAGAGATTAAGTGGAGGTTTTATTTTTGCTCTGCTTTTTCTAAATATTTTCAGGTTAAGGATATATAAAAGGCAAAGACAAAAACACCAAAGGAAGACCGAAAGTCAAACTACTAGATACTAAATTCAGTTCAATACATCACTATGAACAAATCATGTTTGAAAATCCGCTTCCGGTTATGAAGGACTATCTTTATTTTACTGGTATAGGAATATGGATTGGCTACCTTAATGCTTTTTTTGTTGTTTTTGTTTCACAATAGGCCCACGGGGTCAAATTTATAGCATAAACAGCTTATCCAGGCACTGGCAGCTGATGGGTTTATCTTTAATGTAGGCCCAATTCTTATTTTGTATCTCTAAAACCAGTCTTTTCCCTTTCCTGGTGCAACTTATCCCCCCCCCCACTTCTATTCCTGGGCTCTAACGGTGTGCAAGCTTCCTGTTTGCAAGTCAAGAAAAACTTCTGTGGGGCTCACTTTCAAATTCTTGCTTATATGAGTTATGTCAGTTCCAAACTTCAAAGTTCCCTTGGTAGATGGGGTGCCTGGGTGGCTCAGTCAGTTAAGTGTCTGCCTTTGGCTCAGGTCATGATCTCAGGGTCCTGGGATGGAGCCCTGCATCAGGCTCCCTGCTCAGTGGGGAGGCCGCTTCTCCCTCTCCTCCTGCTCCCCATACCTGCGCGTGCTCTCTCTCTCTCTCTCTCTCTCTCTCTATCAAATAAATAAAATCTCTAAAACAATAAAATAAAGTAAAATAAAATAAAATTCCCTTAGTAGAGCATAATCCTCATATTCGTTGGCTCTATCCTAAGCTTGTCCCTCTGTAGCAAGAGTTTTGTGTCAGAAAAACAGACAACAAAAAAATGAAATATTAATTGAAAGCCAATTACTAGAAAATGTGTTGTCTTGCTCTACCAAATTTTGATGTGAAATATTGTTCGAGAGCAAACGATCAAAAAAGAATTCTTGAAATGTCTTCGGTGCAAAAAAGGTGGTTCTATTAAAGCATGGGGACAAGACCCGTGGGCAGAAAGAGCTGCACTGGGGTTGTGAGGGGCAGCTGATTATATACTTTCAAGCTGGGAAGGGTTTAGGGAAAGTGTAAATCTTTACGGAATTTAGAAGCAAGGTTTTCAGGACTTTGAGGGGCTAGCTGTTATTAAAATAATGTCTTTCACTACTGTCTGGTAAAACCTTCGTCATGAGACCCTTCAGATGTGTATTAGTGGACCATATGTTTGGAGTATGGTTGGTAACATATTTCTTGGGAGAAAAGAGATAAAGGAAGTCTCCAAAGGGATTTTCATAAGTTAAAGACTTACACAATCCTGGAGGTAGGGCTAATATCAGCTAAGGTTGCCTTTTGCCTCTAGCGAAGTGTAGAAGTGTTAACATTGAGTCAGTTGAGTTCCTGGAGGAAGGTCACTATGCCTGTCTCAGCTACTTGACAATGAGCAGTTAAGTTGTAAGGAAATTTAATTTTTTTTCTATTTTTCTTTTGCTGTTGTTCTCACATCAAATATCATGAAAGTAAGGGTGCTCATATGCTTCTTGTTGACATGCTTTCCTCTACATCAAGGAATGAATAGTTTCCTCATGAATTTAGACAAGAGCTTTCTTGACTTACAGTCAGAGAATCGGGTTTATTATATTGTAGTAGCAAGGACTGAAGGATTTTTCCTTATTATACTCCAAAGTCCTTCAAAAATAATCATGTTCAATTCAGAATGTGTCCCCATTCATTCTTTTCAGAAAATGTGTTTCTAATATGCTCCTAATAAACTCAAATGATCACATTCAGACCTTTATTCACCAGAAAATATTTCTAAAGGCAAGTTAATATTTTTTTCATGAATAAAGTAATATTTTCTTATGACATTGTGGTAATTTTTCTTGGTCTTATGAGTCAATATGCTTTCTCCATTATTTAAAATGAAGTTATTGTTGAGAGAAATATTTTCCAACATTATAATAAATGTGTGGTTATTGATATAGGACTTTTTCTCTATATAAAACATGATAGTAGTACTTGAAACCCACCTGGGAAGGATAAAGATTTTTCAGAATTTATACTCTCTGCTTATGCCAGAAAGCATAAAAATTCTGAGGAAAAAAAAATGTGTAATCTCTTTATCAATAGTAAACAACAATGTCTTGTCCAAGCAGCCTTTTAGTAAAGCTGGCATTTAGTCACAGGTCTGATTTCTGCCTTGGAGAGTTTCCACCTCTGCAAGGGCAACTAAATGACCTTATTGATTTATGTCCACACAGCAAAGCTTGCTATGTCTTTCCTCCTAGGTTCACCAATAGCCTTTTCAGGATGTTCTATTACTATTCCTAATTTATATGTAATTGATACTCACTCCTAAAAAGTATACTTATTATATCATCATATTTTATATTGAATCATTATTAATCATTATAATGTATTATATTGTTGGGTCTCCTGCCTTGAGATTTCCTCTACCCCAAACCAGTTAATAAATAAAAATTTTACTCATCCCCACCCCCCTCCACACATGTACACATCAACAATTTCCTCCTTGTGTTGGTTGTCTTGGCTATGATTCAAATGGATCTGTGGCCCTAGTAGAGGAAGAGAGAGAGACTTTGCAGATATTAAGAAGGACTGAACTGGGGAAAAAAAAATATGTTCTCTTTAGCACAGCACATGTTGAGCTTGAAGATGAAGGAGGAAGTGGAGGAAAGGGAGATGTTTTAACAGAAAGGCAGAAGAGTAATTCTAGTATCAGATTTGTAAAACCAGCGTGCCTAAGAATTACCCGAGAGGCTAGGGGCAGAGTCCAGAGATTCTAAGTGTGTGAGTCCAAAGTGGAGCTGCCTAAATCTGAGTCTTCAGCAGGATTCTCCACCTATTGTAACAAAGATGGAGCGTGGAGCTTTCCCAAAGACTGCTTGAAAGCTCGCAGCTAGTTAGGTGTTTTGTGGAACAGAGTTAATAACTCAAAATGAAATTTCACCACCATTTCTCTAGTAGAGGACCCATCAGAATCCAGAAAACTACTTTGCAACTACATGAGAAGTGCCTAATACAAAACTGAACAGAAGTAAAAGTCACATCAGCATTGCTGAGTTTATTATAAAGCATTCAGTTGGGGGGGTAATTACCTATTAAAATCTATTTTCAGTCAGTATGTTACTTAAATTCTACTAGGGTTAAGAATACAAGCTTTTCAACATCTATGAAGCAGCAATTCAGAGGAGCAGAAAACTCTCTAGATTTGAAATCAGCAAAGGAGGAAATGGGAGCCCTGATTCTGCTAATCATAATCTTGATGCTGAGCAAGTTCCATCCATCCTTCTTGCCTCACGTTAGAATCAAAGGCTAAGGGGATAGAGTGAAATAAAACCAACACTCTTGAAGAATCCCGAAGGACTACAAAATGTAAATTAGCATTCTTCTTCTTCTCTATGGTAGGTCTGGAAAGAGTCAAAGCGCATTTGACATGGCAACTGGTGTTCTACATCGTACATGAGTCTGGAGAGGAGCAAGTGCATGATGGCCTCCTGCTCCTGGCTCTCCTTGGAAGCTCTATCTTGGGTAGAGCTGTAATTCCAAACAGCCCTCTCTGCAGCTACAGAAATGCTACCCTATAGGGCCTCACCTTCCTTGCTCTATTCTGGCATTCCTCTTACCAAAAGCCTGACATCATCAAAAACATGTTGAGCTTTCTAGAAGGATGCAATGCAATCCTCCTACCTTATTAAAATCATCACTACAATTATTCCAGCACTAATTTCTTCAATCAGTAGATTCAGAGGTGACTTTCCCTATGTTTCGGGATTAGGGTTTTATGTTTTTAATCCTTTAAACACTACAGGAGAAACTTTAGTTTGAAACAAGAATTCTAAGTTGATGAAAACAAGGCTGCAGGCTTAATTTTTGGCTCTACTGAGTGTAAGAAAAAAATTACTAATTTATAATAAGAATATTAAAATTTAAACTACTCTGTAATGGCTCCCTATGGTTTATGACACCGCACCCAGACTCCCTTGCTTGGCTTTTCAGACCTGAATATTAATAACAAAGATACCCTCTAGGAAACCTTATTTCCCCTTATCCTACCAAGGCCCAACAAATGTTCTCTTCTTTAACCGGGTCCCCCTTTCTTCCCTGTCCTTGCAATATGTCTGTTCATTCTTTCCTCCATGGCTCTTTTAGCTTTTTTTTTTTTTTTTTTTTTTTCCTGAAGTGCCCTATACTTCCTTGGTGTTTAAGCAGCTTATCGTTCAAAGCACATCCCACTTCCTCCTTAGACTGAATTTGTATTCAGTTTCAATATTGTAAAGACAGAGTATTGTCTTCACTAATTCCTTATCTGTTCTGAATATCACTAATTTCTTCATGAGTGTTTGGTTTTTATATCAACTAAAAGTAGTAAGTTACTTGAAGGACAAATGTTCATTTCTTTTTGTTGTTGTTGTTCATTTCTTTATATTCTTTCTATACTTGTTTCAAATATCGTTAAATGCCAATCTTCTTTTCTAAGTAAATCCAGTCCATTTCACTGTGTACAAGTAACTGAAATGTAGTTAAATAGTGGATTTATTGTTATTCCTACATTTCACAAAAAGAAATCCCAATGGATTTTTATCAAAAAGGAAACTGAGAGGTAATGTGTGTTTTGCTAAAAGTAGAAAACTAACCCTTTTTTTTCAATGACTAGGTTCTATATTACTCACAATAAAACAATGAAATACATGAAATTCATAGAACACTAATTTTTTGGAACTATCTATGCATAATGATAATTTTCAATAAGCTATGTGGTAAGAATACATTAGAAATCATATATGCACTATATAAAATGTTTTAAATTACCTCTTTCTAAAGACAATATTTCCATTGTGATTCTAAAACACAAATAAATATGCTTGGTCATATTAAATCTCAGCTATTGGCTTTCAGCCTGCCTGACGTGAAATCGCTCTTCTTCATATACCCTCCCGGGCCCCAGTCCCATTCTATTTCACAATTTGTACGTGGATGAAAAGAGGATAGTATTTGAGAAGAGGAAATATCTCGGCAGTTAAGTACAAACTGCGATATAATCTTCAGCTCAAAAAGATCAGTTCTTCCTGGAGAATTCTAGAAATCATTCTGTATATTTTTAAAAGCTGGAGAAACAACATTTCTTCACTTTCACTTAGTCAAGCATCTTGAAAGAGGTAATAAGTAATTGGAGCCCACACCTACCTCACCATCCCATATCTGTCATTGTTGTCCTTGGATTCACAAACTCTAGTTTTAATTACATACTTGTAAAAAAGGGAATAAGGGGTGAATTACAAGTTCGTATCTTTATCTCTTGTGTTTTCATTTATGTATTCATTTGTTTCATTATGTATTTCATTATGTATTTCATTATGTATTCATTCATTCATTATGTATTCATTTATTTCATTTTCAAAATACAAAACAGCAGTGACTTGTGGCATTAGGCTTGATCTTCCTTTCTATTCTGTCTTCCCACCAATCTAAAAGTTTAAATTTTATCTTTTCTACTTGTCATATTTCTACAAAATAACTAATTATAAATGCATGGATGCATTAGGAATTTTCTGTCATTTTCCCTGTTCTCATAGTATGTCATAAACAAAGTATCTGGGGGCTCGGATTGGATAACTGACTTCTTATGTTTGTATTTTCCGTTGAGTTACGGCTGAACTAGAATTGTGTGTGTACACTATTAACCCTGAGCCAACACTTCAAATGCATTTTCTTCCCCCAAAATCTTCCCATTGATGAAAAACAATGTATAGTAGTTATTATCTTTAGTACAAAAAAAGACATGAAAACCACTTGTTTATTTTAACATTTTAATAGCAAGTGCCCAAACTATAGAAAGTGTTCAAACATGAATTTTAATAGTCTATGAAATATGAAAGTCTACTCAGTTTGTTGCTGTTAAGAGGGTCATAAAAATAAATGTATGCTGGAATTTGATGTTGCTTAGCCTAAAAACATAGTAAAATGTGAAATAAACCATATTCTTCAAATAATGAGTGTTGGTTTTCACTTTGTCATTTCAAAATCCAATAGCATTCTACTTTTAAAAAACTACAAAGGAAGAATTAAAAATATGCCACAGACATGGAGTTTTTAAGTGTCCAAATGTTTTTTCATAGTGTTTGTGGAAGCCTGAGTTATAGAGTCTTTCTTATTTGACCATGTAACCTGGAACAATTTCCCTTACGGCCCTTCACCTTGTTTCACTGAATGAATTAACGTTCTCGTTTTTTAAACACTGTTTAGAACAAAAGCAATTTCTTTTACTTTCCTGAATTAAAAAAAAAAAAAATCACTAAAAAGTAGTTCCTGAAATACTGTTACTAAATAGCATCCGAGGGCGGATGGAAAAGAACAATGGGAGTTTTCCTCCTCTCTGCATTGTTTTATTCCGAGTTCCAATCTTTCAAGAACAGTTTTGAGTGTAATCATGAATTATGTATTAGGTTTTGAGAAACAGCTTCTTTCAACTTTTCTCTCTCAAAATAAAGCACGAAGTGAAGGAAGTGTTTGCACTTACAGAGCTTATAGTGCCAGTCAAAGAAAAATGTTTGCACATATTCCACAAAGATATATCTTCATTAATTATTAAGCAAACCATATCAAAAGGAAATAATAGGGGGAAAACACAAACATTTACACCTATTCCAAAATATTTGTGGTACTTCTAGAGAGGTGTGGGTTTGTTTGGTTTTATTTGGTCTTTGTTTCTTTTTCTCCTCCTCCCCTCTCCCGTCCTTCTCCTTCTTTCTATTACAGTATCAATTTAGTGTACACACCTGCGATTTAGATAGTGGAGTTTTCCCGCAACTCGATTGCTGAGGTCTATTAAATGGAATCTAGGACCAAAGGTCTGTCCTTCTGCAGACAGAGAGCCCACGACCACATCTGCCCCCTGGCGTTGGCTTTGGGGCTTGGCGCGATTCCGAAAAGACCACGGGCTTGATACTCGGAGCATGCGCAGTCCAGGACCTCGCGGGGTGTTTGGAGTACGACGCTTCGCCCACAGCGACAGGGTTCGCGACAGGGTTCGCGCAGAGCTAACTTGACTCTACAATGCCCGGGGTGTTTGTTTCCACTACGCAGCTTGAGGTAACCGTTTTACCACACGGTGGATTTCTTTGTTGAGTCTTCAGAGCAAACCGTATCTTTTGTCAGTGTAACTCAGCTGAATTTCGCTGCGTGATAGCAGCACAATTGAAATACATTTGCCTGTTTGAAGATACAGGCGCTCGTATCACGTCTTGACATTGGTCTGAAAAGAATTGTACATGTGCCAACTAAAATGGCTAAAACTTTTGCAAATAACTATGTGTGTGTGTACACACACACACACACACATATAGGAAGATTTATTCAGGAATACGATTTACCCCTGCATGGGTTTCTCCAGCAGACTTGGAAACACGGAAGAAAATTAGATTTGAGGGGCACCTGGGTGGCTCAGTGGGCTGGGTGGCCTCTGCGTTGGGCTCCGGTCATGGTCTCAGGGTCCTGGGATCGAGCCCCGCATGGGGCTCTCTGGTCAGCGGGGAGCCTGCTTTCCCCCTCTCTCTCTGACTGCCTCTCTGCCTACTTGTGATCTCTCTGTGTGTTAAGTAAATAAAAATCTTTAAAAAAAAAAAAATTAGATTTGGATAAACCTCTTCCTCTGGTAAAAACTGCCATAACTTTAAAGATTCTTTCCCCTTTTCCTTTTTTCTTTAAGTGACCTGCAGTTCAACTAGGGTGGATCTTCACTTTGGATTTAAGTTTTTCTCCTCAGACTTTTTAAAGATTTTATTTATTTATTTGGCAGACAAAGATCACAGACTCCCTGCTGATGCAGGGCTCTATCCCAGGACCGTGGGATCATGATCTGAGCAGAAGGCAGAGGCTTTAACCCACTGAGCCACCCAGGCGCCCCTCTCCTCAGACTTTATTGGAATTCCTGGTTCTAATGCTTTTCTTTCAGGAGTTTCGTAGAAGTTCTCAATCACTATTTTCAAATATAGCCCCCTCCCCAACCCCCACCCTCCTTCTCGAATTCCAGTTGGATCTATGTTAGACCACCTTATTCTGTCCTTCCTCTCTCATATTTTCTACTTCCCTGTATCGCTGGGCTTCAGTTGTAGGTAGACACTTCAGATAAAACCATCTATTGAGTTTAAAATTTCTACTTTTTTTTATTTCTAGAAGCCTTGGGCTTTTTACACATCTACTTACTCCTTACTTGTGATTTTATGGTTTTTTATTTTTTGAAAAATTTTAAATAAACTTATTTTTATTTTTTCCATCTGACGATTCCTGTATCTGAAGACTTTTGAACCTTTATGTTGTTTATGCTTGCTCTCATTCATGATGCCTTGTTTGTCTATGTTTGTTGATTTTTTTTTCTTTCCTCTCTCTTTACTTTGGGCTCTCATTTTCATTTGAACTTAATCAGCAGAAATGTTTTGAGGCCTGGGAGGATTTCTTCCTGGGAGGATTACCATTTGCTTTTGTTAGGCATCCATAGGCATTATCAGTGCTGTTTCAGTTTAAATTATTGACTTGAGGTTTTTACTTGTGTGTGTGTGTTTCGTAATACCAGATGGTGTGAATTCAGGATACAAACTTAAATGGAAGACAGATGGTGGTTATGATTCTTTAGGAGAAATCCAGTCAGAATCAAGGTTCAATGTTCAAGTTGCAAGATGAGCAGAGGTTTTTTTAGTCAGTTCTGGACTAGTGTCAGGGTGTATTTTCTGGTTCGCTCTTAAAGTGGAAGTATAACATTTTGGGGTTTCAGTTTTATTTTAAAAGGGGTCCCCTAATATAATCCCTAACTTGGGTGAGGTCTTGCTTTTGCCTCCCATCCTTGAAAACTCAAAAATTTATGTTTGAGATCATCTGAGCTCAGCACATGCCAGTAAGGCAAAAAGCCAACCTCAGTGCCTTACTTACATCTCAGAGTTCCTGGCTTTAACTTATTTTTGGCCTAAGCGGAAGTTACCTCTTTTGCCAGCACTTACACACATTTAAATTTTTTAAAAATATTTTTACTCAGCAGTTGTAGTTGTTTTCAGCAATAAGATCAGTTCAGGTACTCTGTGTTGAGTACTTGAGTACTCAGGTACTTAAAAAATTGTTTTAAACGTGTTTTTTCTTCTGCATTCATTAGAATTATCTCAGGCCCTTCCTTTATTATCATTTTGTCCTTTGCTGTTCCTGATATTATGATTTACTTGTTAAATTGACAATTATGGGGTGCCTGGGTGGCTCAGTGGGTTAAGTCTCTGCCTTCGGCTCAAGTCATGATCTCAGGGTCCTGGGATCGAGCCCCACATCGGGCTCTCTGCTCAGCAGGGAGCCTGCTTCTCCCCTCTCTCTGCCTGCCTCTCTGTCTGCTTGTGATCTTTCTCTTTCTCTCTCTCTCCCTCCCTCCCTCCCTCCATCAGATGAATAAATAAAATCTTTAAAAAAAAAATTGACAATTATGGGTCAGTTGTCAGGTTGTTTTCTTGTCTCTGAAATCTCCTTTTAACCCATTAACTCTAATCATCTTGGCTTTTAGCGCTTCTTTTATTGAGTTATATTTTGTTATTATGTTATTGCATAGCACAAAACACTCATAGGGATTCTGCCTCTGTACTGTGAGTGATGCCTACTTCCAGGCTTTTGCATAATATGAACCATAAGTCTCTTTCCTCCTTGTTTCCTCCCTCCCTTCCTTTCTTTTTTTTTTTTTTTAAAGATTTTATTTATTTATTTGACAGACAGAGATCACAAGTAGGCAGACAGAGAGAGAGGAGGAAGCAGGCTCCCCGCTGAGCAGAGAGCCCGATGCAGGGCTCGATCCCAGGACCCTGAGATCATGACCTGAGCCGAAGGCAGAGGCTTTAACCCACTGAGCCACCCAGGCGCCCCTCCCTTCCTTTCTTTATTCTGTCTTTCTTTCCTGTCTTCCTTCTTTCAGTTTTTTCCCTTATACTCTACTGTAGTTTCATTAATTGTCATGTGGTTTATTTTTACCTGGATCACATTTATCATGAACTCCCTCCCAGTTCAAAACAAACTAGATCATTTTCCCTGAATCACTTGGCATTTCATCTAAAACCAGCTGGCCTTCTCTTCAAGCATTTGAGCATGCGGGGATGGCAGGGTGCCTGCTAAGCACACCGGGATCATGATGGGGTGGAGCTGAGCAGTCGAGATGGTGGCAAAGGTGCAGGAGCATGCAGGCATGGTGGGAGGGGTACAGGCTGAGCATGCAGGGGTGACTGGGGTAAGCCCTGTTGTAGGGGAGTTACACTTGCTAGAGATCTGACATCTGAGTTCCCTTCTAAGATTCGGTCATGAGTGGCTTGTTGGATTGGCTGCCATTCCAGTGTTCCACACTTCCATTAAACATAGCAAGCCGGTTGGCCCTTCCTATCTCTGATGAATTCTCAAGGATGTAGTTAGGATTGAATTTTTGCCGATCTCCCCTTCAGTTTTGTTAGGGCAACTTAACACCTCAGTCTGCATATTTCTAAATTAAGTGATTTTAGTGAGAATTTTCAGGATGCTCTGGACACCTTTTCCCCAATAATTCTTCTGGGAAGTGAATGGCAGGTTTAGGAGATCTAACACAATATGACAATATTTTCTGTCTCTTGCTCTGACCCCATTTCTTCTCATTTATGGTATTAGGTTGTGACCTTTTATGTGTTGTGTTGCTGGTGGTAGGTTTTACAACAACCACCCTCCTTTTGTAAGTTTTTGTAATTAGTCGATATTGGCCTACATTTTGGGGAATCTTATTTCATTTTCACTGCCCTTAGCCAAGCAGAACTTACTTTAAAATACCATCCTAAAATGAAAAGTATTCTTTTAATGAATAGTTTAATTTTAGATGATTAGTTTTTAGTAATATATATCTATGAAGGATAATGTGCATATAACAAGGGTAGTTATTCTTTATAAATTATCACTACCCATAAAAGAAAACACAAGAAGGAATGAAATACAGGATAATTTTTTTTTGTTGGAGGGGATGTAATTCTGGCTGCTGGTCTTACCTGATAGCCCACTGGGAGACCTCAGTATCTAGAGGCAGTGAATAGGTCCTGGTTGTCTGGAAAAAAAGGTCTAGAAATACCAGAGGAATACAAAGCTAACAAAAATAAATTTGACTACTTCTTTTTCATTAACAACCAGCCTGCCACTTATTTTTTTTAAAGTAGCCACAGAAGTCTTCCTTATTTCAAGAAAATTGTTCAGTGTTGATTTTAAACAATATGAACTAACATTCATTCTTTATTCATAATCAACTGCTACTCCAAGCCTAGGGTTTAAAGTACAGGTTTTTTTCACTACTGTCTGCTGCCCTCTGCAGGCTAATTTAAACTCACAGATACATTAGAAGTCCGGAAGAAACAACCCTCCCTATATTCCAAAGTAAACTTAACACAAGAACGCTCATAAAATCTCAAAATTCTATCTCTATTGCATAGATGCTATATGACTGGTAACTGTTACTTGTTAGATGATTGATAAATGGAGACTTCTCTTTTGAGTGTAGCAGTGAAAGAAAGAGAAATGTGCTTGGGGTAGAAGTTATGTGTCATTTGGTTTTTATTCTTAAATAACCGGTAGTTGAGCATATTGGTCAATATGTGAAACATTACTTGTTACATTATTTTCCTCTGAATTTTCTTTTCATCAGTAGATTCTCATTCAAGTCAGTTTCTCTGGAATAAATGCTAAACAGTGGCCTTCAAATTCAGAAGCCTCAATACAGTTATAACATAGAAGAATTTTTTTTTTTTTTAAGATTCATTTATTACAGAGTGAGAGAGAGAGAGTGAGAGCAGAGGGAGAGGGGGAGAGAGTCTCAAGCAGACTCTGTGCTGAAGGCAGAGCCCAACACTGGGCTCAATCTTATGACCTTCAGTCATGACCCTGAGATCAGGACCCTGAGAACAAGACTTGAGCCAAAACCAAGAGTTGATTGCTTAACTGACTGTGCCACCCAGGACCCCCTAACATAGAAGAAATTGTAAAACATGTTTGTCTCAGTAAGTCCCACTAGGGATTGAGTTACAAAGTATGGAGCAGGTTAATAGATACCCAGAATTTACTCAGGGGACCTGAAAGTGAAAGATTTCTGAGCTTGCTTTCCTTCTGGAAGCCTTAGCATCCAGGAGTTCCCAGAGTTTTCCATTCTAGAAGACCGCAGCAGGAATCTCTGTAATATAGTTGCATACGCTATAGGGGTAGAAGAGAGACTGATGCCTGCCCAATGAGCATCCTGTGGCCAGGGGTAACATGAGTGTTCTCTCCAAAGATCCAAGACAGGAGATAGGTCTCAGAAGTGAGAAACAGAGTGCCAACCAGCTGCCTTCAGGGGCACTGAGGGCCACTTAGATCACATCTTGAAAATTGTGTCAGCATGGAGAGAGAATGTATGAGTACCATATAAAATGAATTGCACTTCAAAGATTATGACAGCATTGAGACAGATCAAACAAGAGAAGCTGATATACTTTCCCATACCTGGGACAAAAGAATGTGATGGAGAGCAGATTCTGAATTTGAGTAAGATGTGAAATACTCAGATATCCATGGAGCAATTACATTTACTTAGAAATTGTTAAGCTTTATCCTTCTGACAGAATAGGGTCTTAAGATAGAGATTTTTATCCAGAAACCAAAAAACAAAACAAAGTAACAGTTTTCTTGCTAGCATCTGTGATTGGGGGGAAAAAAAAACAATGAAAGATTCAAAAGAGATTTCTGAAGAAATCTTAACCAGTGCTAGAACTTGGCATTTGTCCACTCTTTTGCTAGCATCTTCCTCCCTTTTCATGCTTGGTGTTCAGAATGTCTCCTAGTCTGCATTTCTACCTGGTCCCTTTCTTAGTTTGGTTAACTGTCCCCAACTAAAAAGAAAGCACCAGGAAGACAGGTGTTGTGTTGGTTTTGATTACCATTGGTCTTCAGTACATAAAATGGCTCCTGGTTTATGGTACATGCTCAATAAATACTCGTTACAATGAAATAATTTCTTAAAAAAACTAGATGACTGAAGCTTAGCAGAAAAACAAGTCTTTTTTAAGATATCCAAGCAAAATAGCAAGATACTACCTTCACCCTTTCCTCCTCATTAATGGACCTTGTGTGATTTCTGTGGGTACTTAACTTGGTATGTGGCAGTTACTTAGGACCCAACTTAGAAATAATAAGAGATCCACCATTTGTCAACACAAAGGACTGGCAGAGCGTTATCCTTTTCTTAGAATTGTAATTGTTATTCTTTTTCACTTTTGGATGCCTCTCTCATCCTCAGTCCTTCTGGCTCAGCATCACTAAGAGGAGAGGAAAGGGGGTCAGAGAAATATTCATGAAGCAAAAGAATGAGAAGACGGGTCTAATAACTTAAGGTATTTCAAACAAACATTGTTGTCTGCTGCCCCTTACTGGTAAGATAATAAAATTGCTAAATTACATTTTGAAAGTGTAGTTCTTGGCACTGAAATCCTATTTTACAGGAAATAGCTCCTTTACCACAACAAAAATTATATAAGTGAATCATCTCAAATGCTAAACACCATATGAGGCAAGTCACTTCGTTGAAGGCAGTTTTCTGGCCTTGAATTTGGATAAAGAGAAAAGTGAGGTAGGAAAAATACTAAAGCAAACCCCTTTACTATAAAGTGTTCTCCCTTGCTTGAAAACTTGAAAGTTATCATTGGCAACAAATACTCTCAGTTGATTTCTTTGAACTGACAATCTCATTTCATTTATTTTTAAGAAAATATCTGCCAAATGCCCACATCTGAATAACCATGGTCTGTCTGCCAGTCACCCTTTCAAGTAAAAATGACATTCCACGAAAAAAGGCAGCCAAATCAGGTTGCAGTTAAAACTAGAGCCCAAGTGTTTTCCTCAAGATAACCATCATAATACCTCAGTATTCAGCAAATTGCCTTATGCACACTTCCCAGGTCACCGCGTAGGAGGTTAGAAAAGGAGCAGGCCCGAACTGCTGGGAAAATGCTTTAGCAGGTGCCTGCTTTAGAGTAAACCATTGAATTCTGAGGGCTTGCAGGACTGTGGGGGGTTGAACCTCTGAATGCAGAGCCAGCAGCTCTGTCCCAGTCTCTGTTAATGGTTAATGAGCCCAGAGATTCCAGTTACTAGAGTCATGTTCTACCTCTAGTGCCAGGTTGGCCGGCCATGGAGGACTTTAATTTGGGCATGAAATGACCATGGCTTTACCAAGGAGGTGATCCAGAACTGTAGGTTAACAACCTAATGTGTGGTTTCACCCCTATAACTTTAGTCACCAGCACTGGCCCTGGGTTTGGGTTGAGATAAGCACCCCAAGGCAGTGTGCAGAAAGGACCTCATTCTTGATTAACAAGGAGATACAATTATGGATAAGCAAACAATGCTGAAAATTTAGTCTCAGAGTCAAGGCAAAGTTAAAAACGGAAAGTGAGCAGTGGAGTCAGAACTCAAGATTGGGAGACAGACAGCAGGAGGAAGCAATTGAAGAATCAATTTGGTGAAAGGTGAAGAAGTAAAAACTGCCAATAGCACAAGAGTTCTGGCCATCCCCTCTCTGTGGTACCTGGTATATGATATGAGACTTGTCAGCTCCAAAGGAATTGCACAGCGATGTAGAGTACAGCTGGACAGGGAAAGAATGACCAGAAGCCAAAAGGAAACAGGATCAGAAAAAGTGGCCCCAGAAGGGGAGCTAACAGTCAGATGGTAATCCAAGCAGAGACATGGCAAATTGTGTATTGTTTCTGCTAGCCATAGTGTTCTCTTCTGCTCCAGGAAGAAACTATTGTCTCTCCTCTTACCTTTGTCGTAAGCTATGGGAAAGAATAATGCGGTCTCCCCTTTCTCATTTTCAGCCAGTGTACTTCAGCTTCATCCACACTCTGCTAAAACTGGAAAGGTCATCAGTGGCTTCCTAACTGAAAAAGCCTATGGACTCGTTTTCATCCTCATTTGCTCCTTCATTTCCAGTAGAGCAACAATTTTAAAGTGCTGGAGAAAAAAAAAAAGTTAGATCTGTACTCAGTGAAATGTTTCAAAAATGAAGGTGAAATAAAGACATCTTCAGACATACAAATCTGGAAGATCTCCACCATCCCACGCCATGAGAAGTATTAAAAGAAATCCTTCAGTTAGAACAATGATGGGAATATAATCTATACCAAGGAATGCAGAGCTCCAGATATGCTAAATTCATTTATATAAGTGAGGGTTTTTTTTAATTATTTAAATATTTCAGTAGCTAATTGATTGTTCAGACAAAGATAGTAACAATATAGTGTGGAGTTTATAACATATATAAAAGTATCATGTATGACCATAATAGCACAAAGTTCAGGAGGGGAGGGTGGGGAGTATACTGTTGTAAAGTTCTTATGCTGTATGTGAAGGTAGACTGTGATTAAGTAAATATGTGTACTGTAAAACCTAAAGCAACCACTAAAATAAAACAATAAGTTATAACCAATTAAAGAAACAATGGAAATAAAATGAAATCACACAAAATGTTTAGTTAAACCAAATAGAGGAAGAAAGATGGAAAGGGGAGCAAAGATCACATGAATCAAATAGAAAACAAATAACAAGATGATATATTTAAACCTACCCATACTTATAATCATATTAAATATAAACTTTTTGAATATTCCAATTGAAACGAGGAAGTTGTCATGTCAGATTTATAAATCAAACCTCAACTCCATGCTGCCTACAAAAATGAACTTCAAATATAAAAATACAAATTGGCTAAAAGTAAAAAGAATGGAAAGAGATATACTATGCTGTTAATAATCAAAGAAAGTGAGAATGGCTGTAACAATTCCATGCAAAGTAGATTTCAGAGCAAAGAATATTATGAGGATGAAGAATATCATTTCACAATGATAAAATTGTCAATTTGTCAAGAGGACAAAACATTCCTAAATGCTTATTTGCCTAACAGATCTACAGAATATATGAAGCAATAATTTATAGAACTGTAAAGAGAAATAAGCATATCCACAAGTACATTCAGGGAATTCAGTACCATTCTCTCAATAATTGATGGAAAAAGTAAATAGAAAATCAGTAATGACCTCTGTTCTCAGAGGTCAGCAGTCTATGGCCTGAGAGTTAAATCCCTTCATCTCCCTGCCTCTCCTGTTTTTGTAAATTATATTTTATTGGGTGAGAGACAAGCTCATGCATTTATGTATTGTCAGTGGCTGCTTTCACATTACAACGGAAGATATATATGGCTGCTTTCACATTGTAGCAGAAGAGTAGTATTTAGGTGGAGATTTATAGCAGTAGGTGCCAATATTTTGTACAGAATGAGAATAAAAACCAACATAACAAACTTTGTGAAGCACCACCAAAGCATTACATAGAAATTTATAGCACTAAGTGCCAATATAAGAAAAGAAAAACAATCTCAAATAAATGACTTCAATTTCCACCCCAAGAGTAGCATAATTGTGACAGTGATTCTATGGCCTGCAAAGCCAAATTATTTCCTGTCTTTCCCTTTAAAAAAAAAGTTCACTGATGCATGACAGAAAAGAAGAGTACAACCACTTTGACCTAATAGACATTTATAGAGCACTCCGTTCAACAAAGCAAAATACACATTCTTTTCAGGTACACATAGAACACTTAACAAGAGAGACTGTGTTCTGAGACACAAAACAAGTCTCCATTAATTCAAAAGGATTAAAGTCGTATGATGTATGTTCTCTGATCACAATAGAATTAAATGGAGACAATGGATATATCTGTCAAATCGTCATGATGGTGGTTTCGTGTGTGTAATACATACACCAAAACTTATCAAGTTACACGTGTGAAATATGTATAGCTTATTACATGTTTGTTATACTTCAGTAAAACTTGTTTAAAAATAAATAGGGATTAGAAATAAACTTGGGCATGGGCATCCAGGTGGCTCTATTGGTTAAGCATCCAACTCTTGATTTCCACTCTTGTCATGATCTCAAGAGTTGTGAGATTGGACTCTGTGCTGGGCATGGAGCCTGCTTGAGATTCTCTCTCTTCCTTTCCCTCTGCCCCTCCCTGCCAAAAAAAATTTTTTTAATTAAAAAAATAAGCTTTGGCAGTTCAGCTTCTGTAGGCTGACCTTGTGGGTCACCAGGTGGCTGGTGGCTCTGGAATGGTTTCAGCTGAGATGATTTAATTCTGTTCCATGTTATCTCACTTTGGCCAGCAGGCTAGCCCAGACTTTTTCGCAGTGTGGTGGAAGGGTTGCAAAAATTAGAAAGCACAGTTATATAAGATAGAAAGCAAAAGCGTGTAAGTGTTCTTGAGGACTAGTTTGAGAACTGACACACTATCGTTTCTCTTGCATTCGAGCAAGTTATAGGACCAATTCAGATTCAAGGAATGGAGAAAATATGCTACCTCTTGATGGGAAGAGCTGCAATCACAGTCGTTAAGGGGCTGAGATGCAGGGAAGGGGATAATTGAGTTATTTTTGTAATCAGTCTAAGAATTATTATTGACTTATAGAATCATCATATTTGATGTATTTTAGTCAATTGCTGCTACCCTTATTGATATTCAGTTTGTCCATAGTAGGATGCTGGGAGCTGGTGTTTATCTGGAAATCTTGCCCCATTAGTCTGGAAACTCTGTTTCCCAGAATCACCTTTCCTATGTGATTAGGGTCAGATTTTGTCAAAGACAGGAACTTGGGTAAAATTTGAAAGTTGGAAGTGGAAGCAGAAGTGAAAGCCGTTATTCTCAAGAGTTTGCTACGACAGATTCACTCTCTTCACAGACCTATATGGGCTCCTACTTCCAAGACATTGTAGGTAAATTGACAGCTTCTCAAACTCCTCTAGAATTCATACCTTTCAAATAAGCTCCAAGCTTCAGGCTGAAAACAATAATGATATGATTTTGTGGTTTCTTTCCCAGCTTTTCCACATTCATGTAAATTCATATTCTTGTAATAAACCGTTTTATTCCCATAATAGTTGTGGTGGCTCTTCTTTTGGTTGAATATGGGCTGATGAAGAGTTTCTTCAGATTGGTTCCTGAGTCCTTCTGACATAATATACAGTCTTTGATAATTCATTTACTTCCCGGTGTAAGAAGGTACTCTTTTTTTGTACTGTTAACTGCCCAAGATCTGGAATCAGCCATTTCTTCAGGGACATCCTGTTTGTTTGTTTGTTTGTTTGTTTTAAGTCACTTGGAATAGTTCCTCTCTACCTGAGTGCACAATTTATTAATAATAGTTTCTGTCACTATCTGATATTAAATTTGCTCAGTCTGTCTCCTCCTTTAGAATATAAGTCTAGTAAGAACAAGGGCTTTGCTTCATATGCCATCATATCCCTAGTCCATTTCCAGCCGCTAAATAATTTGTTTCCTTAATCTCATCAAGAGATTTCTTATAATTTCTGTTTTATTACTAATAGCTTGAGGCTCTTTAATGCAGAATTTCTCCAACAAAAATTGAAGCCATTATGTCCTTACCTTGTTTATTTATAAAGCACACCCCACAGATTTCTGACTCTTTCTTTTCTTAAGGCTTTTTCTTAAGCAATAAATAAAATGTTCCTAAAATAAATAAGTATAAGCCTTTTATGTTAAAATTATTATGTAAGGTGACAAGTTAGGTTTTTTTTCATCTGTATTATACTAAAATTAAATTTAACATGTTTTTAAGATTTTATTTATTTATTTATTTATTGGGTGGGAAGCATGAGCAAGGGGAAGGGACAGAAGGAGAATCACCCTCCCTGCTAAAGCGGGGAGCTCAACGTGGGGCTCCATCGCAGGACCCCGGGGTCATGATTGGAGCCAAAGGCAGATGCTTAAACGACTGAGCCACCCAGGCACCCCTTAAATTCAGTATTTAACAATTTTTTTAAAAAGTGTTCAGAAAAGTGCCTGTGATGCCAAACATTTTTCTTCCAGGGACAAGTCTTAGAATACATGCAGTAAAAATCCACCACGCTGGGGCAAAAGTAAATGTGGCTTTGAGCAAAAATTTGCTGCAATGCAGCTGCTATGTGACACCTAGTAGCTCTGTGGTTTTTGTGGACGCAAAAAATAAGTAGTGAACTTAGAAAAAAGTATAACCACAGTAGTCTATTCTATACAAATACATTGGTGCCAAACATTTGATGCTAACCACAGAGCAAAAAAGTCAGTATGCAGATTAATACATGGTAAAATTTGAAATGTAAGTAATCATAATCACACCACTACAAACCACATGTTTTTCATAAAATGTTGTTGGCAGGCTGAGTACCTGTAATTGGAGAAAGGCTTCAGACTAAAGAAATATAATCTTTCTACTGTAAACTTCAGTGATTTGAATTGATCGAGATAGAGGAGTAGCTATAAATTGGGGGGGGGGGACATTTAACAATCCAAATTACCACGGCTAAACTAAGAATGTAGCTAGAGAGACCCTTCATGTTTTATTAAATCAATGTGCTTTAATATAAATACGTACATATTTAAATTATGCTTGTAAAAAGTGTTTGTAAAATCAAGTTTTTAAAAACAATTCGTACCTTTATATTGTAAGCATGCCGCCTTTTGTCTTCTTTATGAACTCACCTAGATAACTTAAAAGGTATTCTAAGTTCTTGGTGTCTGAATTCTTAAGTTTTAGCATTTTATAAAGTAGCAACACACTGAAGATGGAAAACCTTAACTCTAAATGAGTCTGAAACCACTCACAGATTTCTTAAAACCAGAAAAGTAAACAGGAATGACCTAACAAGTACTGCCAAACCAATACCCAAGTTGTGATCTACTGTGGCAAAATGAGTCTGATAAACTATGAATGGGTTAAAGAGATAATGGTAAACATTTGTATTCTCTTTATACTATAAAAATAAAATATGTCATGTCAAACCAGAGAAGGCTATAATAAAAAGAGCCTATTGATCTATAATAAAAATGTATCTATTTTTTGGTAACCCAAAATTCGTTTCATTGCAAGCCTTGATGGGGCAAGGAATAGAAAAGGCAGAGCATGCTGGGTAACAGAAGTACAACTCCCATTGCAGCATGCAGAAAACGATCAGGTTTCAAGTCTTCTGGGCTGGGCTTTCTTAAATAAATGAAACACACACACACTCACACACACACACACACACACACACACACACACACACACACACAGAGATTTTTTTCCTCTCAGTCTGGGCATCCCGGAAGCAGACGCCAAAAATGAAATTAGAAATGCAAGAGCTAGAGAGGAGGTAACACCTGTGAAAAAGAGCAGAGGGAGCAAAAGTGGGCAGACAGCCTACAGTCCACTGTGCACGTCTGACACCTGTGAAACTGAAAGGGGAAGAATGAAACACTGGCCAAGAAGAGCCGCAGGCTACGGTGTTATGTCTCTCTGAGAAAGTCTCAGGCAGCCCAATGGGGAGCAATGGTGCAAGGATTTCCCACAGTGGAATTTCAATGTGGGAGGAAATCACCAGACTCTAGCAACCTGCTGTGCTGCTTCTCTCCAGGGAGCTGTTTGGAATGAGCTTGGCCTTGATGGGAACACTGGAGCAGATCCTGAAGGCACAGCAGTTGGAGGCTAGCAGCTCACTGCAGCTTCGCCCTTGAGGGGAGAGCTAAGAGGCATACCTTCACAACTGCTACATTTCCCATTCAAAGTATTGGGATCCATAAAGCTTGCTTTTTTTTTTTAAATGATAGAATAGTTTTTAATGCCAGATATAATATGTACTATCTTAACATGTCATATGGACTATTCTTTCAGTTATTGTGATGAATAAAATCTTTAAATAAAATCCAAAATAAAATCTTTAAAAATAAAAAATAATAAAATGACATCAAACTTTCCAAGAACAGCAAAAGAGGGGCACCTGGCTGGCTCAGTCAGAGCAGCTTGCGACTCTTGATCTCTGGGTTGGAAGTTCGAGCCCCACATTGGGTGTAGAGGTTACCTAAAAATAAAAACCTTTAAAAAAGAAAAGAAAGAAAGCAACAACAGAAGGAAGGGGACAACAGAGTATTCATTTGGAAACTGAAAGAATTTTGAATTAGAGTTTTGTATCTAAGTGATATGAGGGTAAATGTGAGGGTAAGATGAAGATGTTCTCAAGCATACAAGGTCTCAAAAATTTTATTACACATAGTTATTATCAAAAACAGAATAAGCATTCCAAAAAGAAGAGAAGTTAACAAAAACATTTAACTTATGATCACTTATCAAAAAAAGAAAGTAACAAAAAGGGGAAAAAGATGCATCAGTAAGATTCTGCAATAAGTAAATAATATGTCAACACCCTTAAAAGGTGCTAAAAAGACCAGTGGGAGTGGAGAGAGGGCTAAGATACTGATCTTCTTTGAAGGGAACATACCAATCTTGTTTTAGGCTGGATTTTTCCAGGATCTGACCCTGAGCCAAAGATGTGAGTGCGCATATTTGATTTTGGTGGTGACCCCAAAAAACGCCAGCAGAAAAATGCAGGAGGGAGACAGGGAAGGGAAGAAAGCCAATATAGGACATGTTAGGGAGCAGGGTTTCACTTTGGGCAATGAAACTAAATCCCACTGGGGCTTTCTGGAAGTTGTAGGACAGGCCTCAGAATTGTCCCATTCAAAGAGCAAAACACTGGGTGTTACCCACCAAATCCTGTCCCTCATTGGCTAAGGGCTCTTCCCATTGGCATTAGTTCCATGGAGATCCCATTCTGACCCATATATGGCCAAGTATTCCCCCGAGGCCCAGGAAACTTCTAGGTGAGGGTCACAGTACTCTAAGTAAGAAGCTATTGGCATGAGTGGGAAACATTATGACATAGGGGATATGGCACGGACACCAACAGCATCTACTAGAGACCATTCCTGCACTGCACAGATCTACTTATGTCCTACATTAAATTCCTTCTGTCTAGTCCCTGTTCTTCAAATGAGTGGCCAGTCACAATTTTAAAATAAAATGAAATACTAACAATAGGAAGCTAATGGGACACACTGCAGTCTCTGAAGCTGCAGTTGACCCCAAGACCATGATTGCTGTTCATTGTCTCAGTTCGCTAGCAGCCGTGTTGTATTCCACATTCTTGGCTGGCATTTCTGTTTGTCTAGCTTGCTTCATTTGACTGAAACTCAGACCGTTATTCCTGAGGAGTCTGATCTCCTTTTTACTATTTTCTAGCCAATCCATGGTAGTTGTAATTGGCTTTTCACTGTTAACCATCAGACAAAGAAGCACCAAGAAGAACCCAATGAATCCCTAAATTCCAGACATGCTTTTCCTTGGCCTGAGGAGCCAAAAATGACCAGGTGGCAGCCATACCTTCAGATTCAGAAGAACCTTCCTGGCCGCCTGCAGGAAGGACTTCCAGTAGAAGTCCTACTTCTATCCTTTGATCCCATGATCTGTGTGTTCCAGCCATCACAGTCATAGCGCATGTAATGAACATTGATTCAAAGCATACATCACATCTTGAAGAACAGCACTGCAGTGCCATAGAATGTCATCCCCAAGCTAATGACTTAGCTTTTATCTTAGCCTTAGAATGTCATCCCCAAGCTAATGACTTAGCTTTTATCTATTATGAAGTCATTTCAACATTGTATCACATTGGCAAATTTGGCTAATGTTGTATAGGACTGGTGGTTCCTGGTCTTTTGCACATTGTCATGCCTCCTTTGCTGGGAAGGGGGTCCAAAGCAACCAAATTGCCACAAAGTTGTTGACTGATCTCCTTGAGTGACTGTACCATCTGGGGGCTCAACATCAATCTCATCAAATCAGTGGCAGATTTGATGTTAGTCAGCAGCTGTAGTTGGGTTAGCATTGCTGAAGGAACCTATGCTGTTGAGCCCATGTACAGCCTCCATCTCTACCACCATGACTACCCTCTGTGAGCATGCTGTGAGCACTGGCCAAGGACCGAGGCTAGCTAACCTCCATGGATGTGCTATTCTGTACACTTCGTTGTTTAGTTCCTCCTCTTCCATTTTATGCTTATTCCAAAAAATCTATCCCCATGTCTGTTGCTCAGTCTTCCTTGATTCTGATCTTTAAATCTTGCTCTTTCTAGACTCCTGACCCACCAGCCAAGATACCTGGCATGTCTCAGGATCTTTTGTATAGTCTTCTTTGAGACTACTTTTCTGACTACACAAAGATGGTGACCTAGGGTGCTGCTTGAAGCTGTGTCCTCTGGGAGGATTTCTCTTCATCGTTGTCTTTCAGTGCCACATCTGCGTAGGTCCATAGTGTAGCAGTGGTTCATTTTTAACTTCCTCCAACATACTGAGCCAACTCATCCTTAAAAACAGGCATAAAAGAATGTCTTAAAAAAATAAATATATATATTTTTTAAACTGTGTTTAGAGATTTTATTTTTTTATTTTATTTTATTTATTTATTTTTAAGAAAGGGAGGGTAAGGGACTGAGGGAGAGAGAGAGAGAATCTCAGGACTCGACATAAGGGTCAGTCTCACAGCCCTGAGATCATGACCTGAGCTAAAATCAAGAGTCAGATGCTTAACCCTCTTAGCCACCCAGGTGCCCCTGTTTAGAGATTTTAAATAGCATTCTACTAAATGATTTCTTATTTCTTTTTTTTTTTTAAAGATTTTTTTTTTTTATTTGACAGAGAGAGACAGTGAGTGGGAATATAAGCAGGGAAACTGGTAGAGAGAGAAGCAGGCTTCCCACTGAGCAGGGAGCCCGATGTGGGCTCAACCCAGGACCCTGGGATCATGACCTGAGCCGAAGGCAGACGTGTAACAACCCAGGCACCCCTACTAAATGACTTCTGATTAAACAGAGAAAAATAAGAGAAGAGAAACTTGTGAAATACCTAGAACTAAAAAACAATGTACTCTGTATCGAGTCTAAGGAACATTACTAAAGCATTGCTTAATGGAAACATTATAGTTTTAAATGTATTTATCAGAAAACTGGAACAATTAAAAATAAATGGGCTAGGAGTTCAACCTAAGAAGATAGGTAACAAAGGAATAAAACTGGTCGGGGGGAAAAAAGGAAGAAGGAAATAATAAAAACAGATGAAGAATCAGTAGAATAGAGAATGACCAATAATAACAAGAATAAGAATAAGGAAGTGAAAAGAAGAGATTAATAAATCCAAGAGCTGTTTTTTGGAAAATCAAATTAAATAGACAAATAAATACACATATAACCTTTGACTCAGAAACCCCAGTCCTGCTAATGTGTCCAGAGACAATCTTGCACAAACCCCTAAAAAGAATAGATACAAGATAGTTTATCTCAGCATTATTTGTGAAAGTGAGCATTTGAAGGCATCTTAGTTCTCCATCACTGAGACAATGGATAGATAAAATGTGATGATGCATATTATAGAATGCTATGAAGTAGTCAGAGATAATGAACTAGAAATAATTAAAGCCACATGGATAATCTTGAAAACATAAGTAGTGAAAAAAAATACATAGTATAATGTCATTTGTATAAATTAAAAACACATGAATAGAGAAGAAACACTACATGTTTTAGGGATACAAAAATTTTCTAGGACATAAAACACATTAGCATATACCCTGGGGGTAGGGGAGCAGATATGAGTTGGAATAAGATCTGAAGGGAAAATATAATACGATTAAATAAGACAAAATCAAAGAAGAGAAAGCTGTGCTAATGGTCATAGTGTACCATGAACCAAGAAATGAGACTGGCAACTATTTGTACCTGAGGTTAAAAAGTAATTACATGTCACTATTAACTACTAATTACATGACATGGAAAATTTTATTTTATATAATGTAGAGCTCAGAGATCACATTTTTTTCATACAGCCAAATAAATAGACACCATATTTGGTTTCTGATTCGGGTTTCCCCTGGGTTTTCATATGTTTTTTCTGTGAGCAAACTTTGGCCATAATTTTCTCAATCCCTAAGGAATTCAAGTATTTATCCAACTTAAAACTCCATAGAATATTGTCATTCCAGATGAGTTAATTGAGATAATAAATAATATTTATTGATGTAAAAAGGTCAATACTATCACTCATACATATGTATGGGTGTACTTAAAGATATCTAAACAAATGAAATGTACTTTAAGATATGTACTTAAATGTACTTAAAGAAAATGTACTTAAAGATATCTAAACAAAATGCATTTCTTCCTATTATCAAATGTTCTAGACAGAAATTTCTGTATTTCTAAATTCTCAACATTTATTCACTTACTCTTAGAGGAAACATACTCCTAGTAAACATCAAAATAAAAATCTAAAAGTAGAAACTTAACAGAAACAAACATTCCCTAAATTACATCAGAATCAATTTTATCTTTTAAAAAAATCCGTATCTAAATAGGAAAGTTGGAAATCATGGAAAAATACATAGTTAATCAAATTTTAAAACATCCTAAAAATAATAAATTGTATTATCTGATCCTAAAATCCTAGCTTTAGAGCTACATTTTAATGTTTCAATTCCCCTTTTTAAACTTTTTTTTTAAAGATTTTATTTATTTAAGAGAGAGAGACAGCACAACAGCGGGAGGGGCAGAGGGAGAGAGAGAAGCAGACTCCCCACTGAGCAGGGAACCTGATGTAGGGCTCCATCCCAGGACCTGAGGATCATGACCTGAGCTGAAGGTGGACACAATCCACTTAGCCACCCAGTCACCCCAACCTTAAAATATTTAATGATTTTTAAAGTTGATGTACATGAAGACATTTTTAGTTCAGATCTAAGTATTAATTGACTTATGTTATAAAATGTACACTCTGTACATTTTAAAGTATATGTTTTATAACTGTAAGATCTTTCCCAAAGATACCAATTTATCTTTGTTTTGAACACTTTGAGAACATAATAACCAAATTCATGTATTTTCCATTGTTTTGAATACTGGTAATAGCTTTGTCCCATGCCAAACATGGTTTTATATTAAAACTGACATATTTAAGTTTCATGATCAGCTTTGGAGCTAGAATAAAATTGTCCTTTAGGCAAAAATAATCCAAAGAAAACTTGGCTCCAGGGTTAAGGCTGGACGAGGCCTTGATATAGTTCATGAAAACTATTATCTAAAAATATCACCTGTGTTAAAAATAAGATTTACATGATTTAATATACTGGAAATCTAGCTGGTGTTCAATTAATATCTTGGATGAATGAATGAAAGGCCAGCACATCTTATCACAGCATATCTTTTTCTTTTAAATACCCTTCATTGAACACTTTGGTCTGCAGAAGATTTAGAAGGTTCCGGAGGCAGGACATAGGGCCAGGAGGATAGCACGGTTGAGGCTGAGTGACAGTTTTGCCTGCACTTCTAAACTTTTTTCTGATAATCCTCCTCCTATTACCTATAAATAGGCCTCTGACTGAATATATTTCAGAAGGTATTGTTGTCCTCAAGGGTACAGACTTCGTGCCTTGTAGTGCTGTTGCAGATAGGATCCAAATATACGTACGTATGCATTGATGTTAGTGAGTAGGCCACTGAGAATTTATTCCAATTAGTTTCGCTTTCAATTTCTCACGGGGTAATGGTTCAGTTTGGCAATGCCTGTTGCAGTGCTGGTACCAACTGTTTAAACTTAGCTTCCTGAAAACCTCTGTAACAAAGAACAGCATCCTATATGAAACTTTTTATAAAATGCCATTAGAGACTTAGGCTTATTCTGCAGATTTAACTTACTTGGCTTTTGTTGCCCCGCTTTTGTTTAACAATGTTTTTCTTGTTCTCAACCTGCACTCTGTGAGTTTAAGAACATGATTTGTCCCTTGCTTCACTTGGTGCTTAGAGAGAATCTCTCCTGCTCAGTTTCACGTCGATCACTTCATGTCTTAATAACTTTCCAGGATTTTGTGTTTTGTTCTTATAGCTGCTGTGACCTATAATGACCTGTTTTGTTCTTATAGCTGCTGTGACCTTTCACTCTTCAGATGTGAGCTCTGTGGTTTCACATGCCTGATTTAATTTCCAAATTCCTCCTTGATCTCTGAACTCCTCGTCAAGGCCAGAGACTATGACTTACTCATCTTTGTATATCCAGTATCAAGATCGGAGCCTGAATTATGGCAGGTACTCAGTCCTTGTTGAACAGAAAGAGAAGCAGATTTGGGACTGGAAACTGGAAGAAACTTATTCTAAACATCAACTTTGTTCTATACTGTATGTCGATATCGTATTATGTAGCCAAGTTATTTTACGGTATATGCTTTTTACATATATGCTGCCACCAACCTCACAACAAAGTAGGAATTATTACCCTCACTTTATTAAAAACAAAACAGAAAACAGCAAACCTAATGCTAGGAGAGTGTGAGTAACTTCCCTGAGGTGAAAGAGAATTAGTAGGAATAGTAAAAAAAAAAAAAAAACACTTTCCCAAAAATTGAAGATCTTTTATCTAATTCCAGCTGGTAGAAGATAGATATAGAATTTCTCCCAATCCCAACATGGTGTCAAACACAGAAGGCAGGAATATTTGGAATGAAATTGCCTGTTTAGAAAAAGAGGTAGTTGGATCTTACTTAATGGAGTTTGGATGACCAGGTGACAGACCTAAGGGAATTCTGGTCCTCTAACTGGCATGCAACCACCCAAAAACAGAAAGGAGAAAAGAGTAAAAAGGGGTGTAGAATTAATGCAATTTTCTGTCTAGATGTTAAAATTCAAGTAGTCATCAAACAAGACCCAAGATTAGAAGGTCTGATTTCATAAACTGCCTTCCCAGTATATCATAAACCAAATAAAACTTCTGGGACAAAAAGAAACAATATAACAATTGTTTATCAGATTGTTTCAGTTACCTATTGCTGCATAACAAATTACCCCAATATTTAGCAACTCAAACAATAATTTTGCTATATCTCACAATTTTGTGGGCAAGGAAGTTGAGCCTGTCTCAGCTGAGAGATGCTTCTGCTCCACGTGAGATTGATTAAAATCATTGGGTTATATAAATTGGTGGATGGGATGATCTGGACAGTCCAAGACCTTTCACCTGCATAACTGGTACCTTGGTGGGAAAATCTAGAAGGCTGAGTTCAGCTGTAACTGTTGCCCAGGGCACCTGTTTATGGCTTTTCTAGCATGACAGTTGGAAGGTAGTCAGACCTCTTACTTGACAGCGCATGACTCCCAGAAAGAGTTTTTCAAGAAACAGGAAGTATAAACTGCCAGTTTCTTAAGGTCTGGTCCTGGAAACTGGCACAATTTTCTATCATAATTTATTGGTCAAAGTAGGCATAGAACCCACAATGATTTAAGGTGAGGGGACATAGACTCTCACTTCTGGATGACAGGAACGTCAAAGAATTGGAGGCCACTTTTAATCCACTACACAGCCCAATTAACTTTCGGTACTTCTTGCTTATAAATTATATCCTTCAATACATTTTTTCAAAACTGAAAAGAAAGAAATGTCTTTATTCCTCTCTGTTCTCAGATTACTACTCCTGTAGCAATATCATATTCTACCTTATATTATGGCTACCATATACTTTTTATCTCCACTTCTAAAGTTGACATTGACATATTTTTTACATTTATGCGCCCAGGTTGTTTATATACGAATGTGATTGGACAGTTCAGGCAGAAATTTCATAATGTTTATTGTTATTCTCACTCTTTTCTTCTTTGCCTCCAACAAGAAAAAAATGTTTAAATACTTCCAGACTCTACTCTTCTAAGAGGAGGCTGAGTGTACTGCCATTACAAGCATCTCAGTGTGCACAGAATTTTTCTTATTATCATTAAACAATAATTTTACATTTATAAATCCAAAAAGCATTTTGGGGCTGATAGACCAGACTTGATATTTCACAGAAGTAAAAACCGGGGTTCAGAGAACTTTATTTTAACTTCTCCAAATCATGCAAACAATTTATAGGACAGCTTGGAACGAACATCTAGGGCTCGTGGGTCCTCTTCAGTTGTACTGACAGTATATGTACTTTGTGTTGATATTTTTTCAAAAGGAATTTTATTTGGAAACTAAAAAGGAGAAACCATTTTTAAAATGCCAAACTGATCAAATGGAATACCAAACCATAGAGACCAGTGAATTTCCTAAAGGCAGATTGAAAACAAAAACAAAAATAGGGGTGCCTGTGTGGCCCAGGCAGTTGAGCATCTGACTCTTGATTTCAGCTCGGGTCATGATCTCAGGGTTGTGAGATGGAGACTTGTGTTGGGCTCCACACTCAGCAAGGAGTCTGCTTGAGATTCTCTCTGTCCCACTGCCTCTCCCTCCCCTCCCCACTCACCACCCCCCGCCCCGCCCCAGCTCGCATGCTCACACGCACTGTCTTTCTGTCTCAAAATAAATAAATAAAACCTAAAAAATAAACACTTTAAACTATTGGTCAACCGGTGTCACAAGACTCAGTCTAAATGTTATTCATGGTATTCATCTCTCTTTCTCTTTCTTTCTCTCTGTCTCTCTCTTTAAACTAACTTCCCTTTGTCTTCTTCCCCTTCTTCAAAGGCATCTTTCCAACACTTTGTCCTTCTTCTGGTTACCTCTTTTTTTTTTTTTTTCTTAAGATTTTATTTATTTATTTGACAGACAGAGATCACAAGTAGGCAGAGAGGCAGGCAGGGGGTGGTGGGGGAAGCAGGCTCCCTGCCGAGCAGAGAGCCTGACTTGGGGCTCCATCCCAGGACCCTGGGATCATGACCTGAGCTGAAGGCAGAGGCTTAACCCACTGAGCCACCCAGGCGCCCCTTCTAGTTACCTCTTAAGCCTTTCCTGTCTCCAAGACAGTTCTGGTCACTTTAGCCAAATGGGACCACTGGCTCTTAATTGTTTTCAAGATAATTCCTTGTAGAAAACATAATGTATTTTCCTCCCACAGGAACATATTAACATAATTAACCCATATCTCAGATATCCAGTAGAAAACCTATAAAAGGCAAATCAACTTCAAATTCCATCTTAACTTACTGGCAAACAGAGTTTTTTGAAACTTACCTCAGACTGCTTGCCTGGTATTGAGGATATAGGTGATAAATAACAATCAAGTATATAAAATTATAATACCAACATTTGTAATTAATGCATTTACTTTTTAAATTGATTTTACAAATAACTAGAAGAAATTCTGTCACTATGAGAAATCTGACTCCAAGGAAATTATAAATCTCATTCAGTCAAGGTAATAACCAACCCTCTCAAACCACACAAGCTAAATTGAATTCTTTTCTTTTCTTTTTTTTTCTTTCTTTCTTTCTTTTTTTTTTTTTTTTAACTGTACTTAGCCTATTCTCCCCACTGAGGAAATAACACATAATTTATGGAGTCACTATTAATAAGCTCTAGCTGTTGTAATGCTGAAAATATAGACCAAATTCTTTAAATAAACCAATAAATACACTATACCACTTGCCAGGGCTATCAAGCACCATTTGTAGGAGCAGTTGGATAAAGAGGAAGGATGCCAGACTGTTATATATCATGAGTTATTAGAGTTTCAGTCATTCAATGCAACTTTTGACACCTGCTACACAGATACTAAAGACTGTAATTCTGAATTAATATGACCAACATATCTTGAGGCTCTCTCAAAGTCATAAAAGCAGCATGTACGTAACTGAGTATCTTTGTAATAAATTTGATAGGCCCTCATTTCCCACTGGTCAACTGTTTGCTCCAGGGACATTAACTGCCTGACATTTTCAGGTTAGAAATCATGAATATGCATGTACAAGAAAATAAAAATTCCTGAGATTCTACTACCCAAAGACAAATGTAAATACCTTAGGATGGATTTATTTGTAATTTACTTTTTCATTTACTATCAAAATATAATGTGAACATTTTTTCATGTAAATTCTCTTCTACAGCATCTTTTTCTAAGAACTGTGTAGCATTCTACCCTATTACTAGTTCATAAAAATATACTAATTATTGGTCATTTAAATCCTCTTCTTTGTTCTTAAAAATGATGTCATCAGTATACTAGAACGACTATTTCTTTATGACAGAAACAAAGAAGTGCAATCTCTTGACTAAAATATTGCACTTTTCAAGGCTTTTACTGTGTATTCTCAAATTGTATCCAGAATTTACCATTTTTCCAAGTTTGTATGTATGTATTTGAGATAGAGAGAGAGAGTGTGTGTGTGTGTGTGTGTGTGTGTGTGTGTGCGTGCATGCATAGGCACAGGGAAAGGCAGAAGGAGAGAGAGAGGGACAAGCAGACTCTCTGCTGAGCGGAGAGCCAGATGAGATTATGACCTGAGCCAAAACCAAGAGTTGGACGCTTACCCAACTGAGCCACCTAGGCTCAGGCGTGCCCCCTCATTTTTTATTCTCTTAATATTATATGAGATATCCATCTTTCCCATATGCTGATAACATTTAAAAATGATAGTCATCTTTACTAGCCAAAAATAAGTCATCTCAATGACGTTTCAATTTTTATTTATTTGAATAGAGTGATGTTACTACCCTGTTCTGGGGATTTTTCCCCTCAATTCTTTACAATGTTAGAGCTTCTGGAGTTTGCTATCAACTTAATCTTGCCTTCCTCAGGTGGAGAGTAGAGTGTCTCACACAACACCGAGACCGGTTTATACCCAATAATGTTTGTTGAACAATTGAAGGTGACATCAGAAAAAATTAGACCAGAAACTTGATAATGAGCAAAAGTCACCCATAGGGGCGCCTGGGTGGCTCAGTGGGTTAAGCCTCTGCCTTTGGCTTAAGTTGTGATCTCAGGGTCCTGGGATTGAGCCCCGCGTCCGCGTCCGGCTCTCTGCTCTACAGGGAGCCTGCTTCCTCCTCTCTCTCTGCGTGCCTCTCTCCCTACTTGTGATCTCTGTCAAATAAATAAATAAAATCTTTAAAAATAAAAAAAAGTCGCCCATAATTAGGAATCGGTCAGATATTCATATACACACAAATATATAATGGAACAATTCTCACATAAAAAATATTAAGAAATTCAGTCTCTTGAAAGTGTAATAGAAGAACTTTCTTTGGGACTAATAGTTAAAAGATCATTCTAATGTAGTTAAAATCCTTAACTATAGAATTCTTAAATGCGGTGTTACTAATTTATGAATGTACCCCCACAACTTGAAGTAGGAGCTTCCAAATTCCTTTCTAAACCTATATAAGGCCTGCTGCAATGAACAGACGAGATGCATATATAATTAGAACTTTCCCTTGCATATATTAAATTCATTGCTAAAACCTCAAAAAAAGTGTATTCACTTAAGTAACATGATGAATTCTGTTGATTATCAAAATGCTGATGAAAGAAAAAAGCATAGTAATCATACAATCATATAATAAAAACCTCAGTTAGATGAAGGAATATAATGCAAACCAGCACAATACAAAGCATAACTGTGTGGAGTGAGTTGGCATGTATCTGTGCGCTTGTCTCTCCATGATACCACAGCCCATCTGAAGGAAAGAAAACGTTCACTGTTCTGATGACCTTCTAGAGAGTGACCTTCCTTAGTGACAGGGCAGTGTCAGCATTTGATGTTACCTCTATGGGAACACAGTGCAACTTCCCAAGCTCCTTTTCCTTTGTCAGTTCTCCCTTTAGAGCCTGGGATTCAGCCAGCAGAGGGGGGAGAGAATGAAAGAGGTTAATGTGGTGTCTCTCTGTATTGGGTGGGGGCCCCCAAATGTGGGGGTGACCTGATTGGGTGGAAGCTGATGGCTCAGGCAGTGAAAGAATTCACCGGAGGCAGAACAAAGGAGATAAAAGTTTATTGAATCCAAGGCAAGGGCGGGGCAGCAGAGGAGAGGCCTCTGCCACAAGGCAATGGGTGGGGACCCTCTCTAAAAGGGGAGAGTGGGGAGGTATGGGAGCGTATGGAATTTTCCTTTTTTGGTACCAGTGTCCAGGTGTAAATAACCCATTGGTCAGCTAGGGCTTACAGATATTTTGAGGTGGGTCTCCTGATGGGCCTGTCTGTATTCAGCCAGGGGGTTGGGGGTCACTGTGGGCCATTTCTAATCCCATTATTCAAGTCTATTGCCTAAAAGCGGCCTCTACAGTTAACACTTGACTTCCATTCACATTCCACCGGCCAGCACCCTGTGATCTGCAGAAGGAGATTGGGAAATGCAGTCTAGCTGTATGCAAGTTTGGGGAGCAGCTAGCCATACTGTGCCACATGGCCTTTTGGGTTTTGTCATATCTGTGTGGCGTCACACGGTGCCTAAGAGTATTTTGCTCTACCCAAGTCTCATATATGCTATTATTTACTTGGTATTTTACATTCACTTATTTTTTATAATTCAGGATTTATTTTAGAAGAAAACTAACAAAACTATAATTGGAAAACCCAAGTGAAATATCCATAAATAGAACTTAACTATAAAAACTAATGTACTAAAAACAAAACAATGTTACAAATTCTAAGCCTCTGAGCCGAGGCTGGCTCTTTCTTTGACGAAAATGGAGAATAGAGGGCTTTTAGAAAGAGGCACAGTGTCTATTTTATCAATATCAAAAAAGTATTTTTTTTCCATCTTACAATTGTGAATTCTATTTGTTCTTTTTTTTTTTTTTAAGATTTTATTTATTTATTTGACACAGAGAGAGAGAGAGAGAGCATAAGCAGGGGGGAGGAGCAAGGAGAGAGGGAGAAGCAGACTCCCACTGGGTAGGAAGCCAGACAACACAGGACTCCATCCCAGAACCCTGGGATCATGATCTGAACTTAAGGCAAATGCTTAACCGACTAAGCCATCCAGGCACTCAAACTCTACTTGTTCTCGATTGGTTTTCGGTCTCCTAGCTTCTCACTAATATACCATTTTCAAACTTCCAGTGTAATTTTAAGTACTAATTAGTAATTTTATTTACTAATTAGTAATTTTAAGTTCTAAGTTTCTTTTTAAAAATCCAATATTCTTTCTGGCGCCTGGGTGGCTCAGTGGGTTAAGCCTCTGCCTTCTGCTCAGGTCATGATCTCAGGGTCCTGGGATCAAGTTACGCCTCGGGCTCTCTGCTCAGCGGGAAGCCTGCTTCCCTTCCTCTCTCTCTGCCTGCCTCTCTGCCTACTTGTGATCTCTGTCTGTCAAATAAATAAACAAAATCTTTAAAAAAATAAAAAATAAATAAATTCTAGTTTGGATAGGCGTGCCTACCTGGCTCAGTCAGTGGAACATGTGACTCTCAAGCTCAAGGTTCTGAGTTTAAGCCCCACGTTGGGTATAGAGATTACTCTAAATAAAGGAATAAATAAATAAGTAAATAAATTCTAGTTGGATAGGTACATACTTGTGATTTCAGAAAATTCATACTAAGCATTTGTAAGGTGTTTCTGGAATATTTTTCAACAACCACCAAACAATTTTCTAATTCTCAGTAGACACCAACTGTGGGTCCTACAAATTTAATCAGTTCTTTCACTACCTGGAAATAGTATTAGATCCCACCAGTTAAGGACTCAGTCCTGCAAGACTGACCTCATTCATGTCAGATGCCAATCACAAGTTCAGGCTGTCACTTGTGCTTCTGATAGACTAGTTATAAATGGGAGGCTCCCATGACCCTATCCTAGGTTCTTTTAATTTGCTTGAGGAGTTCATAAAAGTCAGAGAAATATTTACTTATGTTTATCAGTTTATTATAAAAGATATTGATAAATAGCTAGATGAAGAGGTACAGAGGTGAGGTACTTTCCATAAGTACTTCTCCAAGAAGCTGGAGCTTCTTTCCCTATGGAACTGGGGTACAACACCCTCCTAGCATGTGGATACCTTCACCAACATGGAAGCTCATCAAGCTCATTAGCATCAACTCAGGCGTGTTCAAAAGGGTTAGCTATGAGTAGCAAAAGATGCCTCTCTCTTAGGAAATTAGATTTTTAGAAGCTCTGTGCTATGAACCAGGGATAGAGACCAAATGTATTTCTTACTATACCACAGAATTGATCTATTGACTTCTATTACCAATTATTTAGTCTTATTTGTTAACTGAAGTACTGCCCAGCTCCTGGAGGCGTTTTCTGATCTTGGGATACAATCTCAGGGAATGTCATGGTGCCCCTAGAGTTTGCCCTTCAGTTGTGGAGAGTTCTATTACTTTGTCTCCCAAATCATTTAGTACTGATTGTCCATTCATTAAATTATATTATTTTTCATTTGGAGGAACTATCTTTTTTCCTGGTTGCAATCTTTTTGTTGCAGCCTGTAGTTTTATGAATACAGTGTAGTCTTGTATGATATCCAATCTGAAGATAGTTCATTTTTTAAAATCTTCTCTTTGGGTGTTTTGAGTCACTTGATGGGTCATCTTAGTTAAAGTTATTTAATGCCTTTGGTTTTGTCAAATACCTGGTGAACTTTCTGACTGATGCACTAAGTTAGTAAGTTGGTAGTATGGGTTGAATTGTGTTCTTCAAAAAGATACATTGAAGCCCTACCCCCAGTACTGGTGAATGTGACTTTAATGTGAGAATAGAGTGGATAGAGTCTTTGAAGATGTAATCAATTTAAGATGAGATCACCAGCATAGGTCCTAATCCAATATGACTGTGTTCTTATAACAGGGAAATTTAGGGGCTCCTGGGTGGCTCAGTCAGTTAAGTGTCTGGCTTGTTATTTTGGCTCAGGTCATGATCTCATGGTCCTGAAATCGAGCCCCATGTAGGACTCTGTGCTGGGCTTGGAGTCTGCTTAAAATTCTCTCCCCATTTCCCTCTGCCCCTCCACCTTCTTAAAAAAAAAAAAAAAGAAAGAAAGAAAGAAGAAGAAGAAGAAGAAAGAGGAGGAGGAGGTGGAGGAGGAGGGAGGAGTAAGAGGGGGAGATGGGGGAGGAGGGGGAGGAAATTTAAGTACAGGCACACTGGGAGAAAGCCAGAATGTGACAACAGAGGCAGAGACTGGAGTGTTGCTGCTGCAAGTTGAAGACTGCCTGTAAGCCACCAGAAGCTATAAAGAGGCAAGAAGGATTCTCCCCTATATGCTTCAGAGGGAATATGGCCTCGCTGACAGGCTTAAATTCAAATGTGTAGCCTCCAAAACTGTGAGAGAACACATTTCTGTTTTCATGTATATATGCATTCATACACACACACACGATTTATTATAAGGAATTGGCTCATACGATTATGGAGGCTGACAAGTCCCAAAAACTGCAGTTGGTAAGCGAGAGACCCGAGACCCAATGTTGCAGTTCCAATGTGAATACTGGCAAGCTTGAGACCCAGGAAAAGCTGATGTCCCAGCTCAAAGCAACCCAGCAAGAAGAAACTTCCCCTCACCTGAGGGAATGTTAGCTCTTTTGTTCTATTCAGGCTTTCCACTGATTGGATGAGAGGACAATCTGTTTTATTCAGTCTACTGATTGAAAAGTTAATCTTTTCCAAAAACACCCTTGCAGACTCATCCAGAATAATGTTTGACTAAATATCTGGGCATTCCATGACCCAGTCAAGTTGACACATTAAATTGACCATCACAAATCTGCCTCTGGTCAACTTGGCACCCATACACATCTTACTAAACCACACTTAATCTTCAAATAAAGACACTAACAAGGTCATAATTCCACCTAACATGACATAACTATCCCGTGTACCACCAAAAACATATTAAACCTTCCTTAGAAGAAAAGTTTAGATCTTGGAGTGAGGTTTGCTCTTCTCTTTAATATCTTTTAACTTAAATTCTGTGATGTACAATTAGTATGTAAATATTATGATATAAAAGCAATACATTTATATACCATGATAAGGGAATAGAAGAAAGAAAACAAAGAAATAGATACATAGACACACAAATGTATTTGTAACCAAAAAAAAAAAGGAGGAAATACTCAGTGACAATTACAGTCCTCCTTTCTGTGATTGATTTTATAGTCATTGCTGGTATTTATAACTATCTTCTCTCACTGCCCATTCTGTATTCTCTTTACCTTCAGGAAGTACCTCAGCTGGGCATGTTACCTGGCTGGGGGACCCAAACCTTCATTTCTGAAGGGTTTGGGTCCTTAGTAGTCCTGCCTGGATTAAGTTGTCAAAGTTTTCCATTGACCTTCATCACAGGGCATGGCAATACCAGGAGATACCCATAAATATTCTTCCTTCCCTCCACTGTAGAGTAGCAGTCCAATTTCCCCTTGGCAGTCAGGCTCAGTTACCCCAGCCAGCACAGTAACTCCCTTCCCTGGCTATTAATGGAGAGACACAAGAAGTCCAAAGTGGCTGGGCTGTTGTCTCAACTTCCAGTTTAATAGAACATCATAATTGTGTCTCCTGGTGGAAGCATTCCTCCCTTTGGAACTAAGACCCCTAGGCCAGCAGGGCATAAAGTCATGAGAACAGGAAGCAAATATTTTGCTAGAGGGTCACCAGGGGTAATAGTAAGTGGCCTCACTCCCGTTTCTACTCCTCGATTCCTGCACTGCTTGTGGGAGAAACAGTGTCATATATCGGTTGCTGAGTCAGGGTATATATAGACTTCTGGAGAACACTTCTCCAGCCCTGTAAGGTATCGCCATCTAGCTAGCCTTATTAGCCATTTACCCTGCTGATTACTCAGAGACAACATCTCCTTCTCTTCATAGCTTTTTACTTCGAGCTTGCCATTTTTCCGGATCCCTTCTGGATTCTTGAGTGGTTTTTTTCAAAGCATTTGGGCTTTGTTTTTTCTCACAGTCTCACTTCTCAATCAATCTAATAAAATCTGCTTTTCATCATCCATACAATTCAATCTTTCCATTATTCAGAGATCCCTCAAGATGTCTTATCTGTTCATGGAAACCTTTCTTATTTTATAATTCTACTATGAATTTCTTCTCATATTTTAAGGGATTTGAGACTTAAAGGGAAGCAAATATATGTGTTTGGCTTGTTATATCTACCCGTTCTCTTGGCTTTGATGATTAAATGTCACATATTGAGACGAGAAACAAAAGACTTCTGGTTAAAAATGGTGAATTAGTGGGGTGCCTGGCTGGCTCGTTCGGTACTGCGTGCAATGCTTGACCTTACAGTTGTGAGTTTAAGCCCCACACTGGGTGTATGGCTTATTTTTAAAAAGTAAATAAAAATATTTTTAAGGGGCCCCTGGGTGGATCAGTCAGTTAAGCATCTGCCTTTGGCTCAGGTCATGATCTCAGGGTCTTGGGATGGAGTCCCACATCAGGCTCCCTGCTCCATGGGGAGTCTGCTTCTCCCTCTGCCTGCAACACCCTCTGCTTGTGCTCTCTCTTGCTATCTCTGTCACTATCTGTCTCTTGCAAGTAAATAAATAAAATCTTAAAAATATATATTTTTTAAAAATCAAGAAATACTTGTTTTAAAAAAACCCTTGTCCAAGTCTTTATTTAAAAGAATGTGGGTTAGGATGTTTTTTCTTCCTTTGTCTCCTAAAACTTCACTAAAATAAAAATGCATAAATTAAAGTGTGTGTATGTGTGTGTGTGTTTGTGTGTGTACACATATGTATAAAACACAAGAACAAATGAAATGGAGAAGGACACATAATACTATATGATAAATTTTCCAGCTTTTTTTTTTTTTTTTTTAGAGAGGAAGGGAGAGGGATTTGGTGGGGATGGGCAGAGGGAAAGGGAGAGAGAGAATCTTAAGCAGGCTCTACACCCAGCATGGAGCTCAGTCTCACAACCCTGAGATCATGACCTGAACCAAAATCAAGAATAGGACTCTTAACCGACTGAGCCACCCATGCACCCATGCACGCCAGCTTTTAAAAGATAGAGTGTGGTTGGGTGGGTAATAAATAAGTGACTGCCTGGAGTAGAGGGCATGCACAAGTTATTCACTCTGTGGAACGTCTCAGAGGGTCACCACTTAAAAGCTGAAATGAGGCTCTCAGCATGCTGCCGGCATACTTCCCTAGACCACACACGTAGGTAACCATTTCCCCACTCATGCATCTCCACCCCCTCACCAATCAAAGGACCAGAAGGTTATTCTCTGGAAAATGTGAGCCCAAGAAACTCTAGATTCAGGAAAGTCAGTCGAATGGGGGGTAGTAGTGAGGCAAGGGGCTAACAACATTGGATTAAAAGAATTATTACATATTGAACCATAAACTCCTGTATTGGTTTCCTTGTGAAGCTGTAATGAAGTACCGCAAACCACAAGTCAGTGGCTTAAATAGCAGAAATGTATTGTCTCCCAGCTCTATAGGCTAAAAGTCCAAGAATCAAAATGGAGGCAGGATTGGTCCATCTGAGTGCCGTGAGGGAGAATCTGTTCCTCTCTCTCCTAGCTTCTGGTGGTTTGCTGGCAATCTTTGATGTTCCTTGGTTTCTACTGCATCACTCCAATCTCTGTCTTTATCTTCATGTGGCATTTTTCCTGTGAGGGCATGTCTGTATTCAGATTTCCCCTTTTCACAAGGGACTGTCATATTGAATGGGGGTTCATCCTATTCTAGTATGAACTTATCTTAAGGAGCTACATCTGCAGTGATCCTATATCCAAATAAGGTCACATTCTGAGATACTGGGGGTTTAGACTTCAACATTTGAATTTGGGGGTACATAATTCAATCCATAATAGTTCCCTTACTCATCCTTTTCTCAGAATCCCAGTAATTGGGTATTCTATACACATCTTTGTCACCCCTCTCCCTGTGTGTTTGAAAAAATTGAAACCATCTAGATAAAAGATTTTAAGAAACAGACATTTGGAATTCTTCAAAAAGACTGTGTTTTGCTTCTGATTATTTTACCTGTTGTCAAGTTTCACCCATGCATACAGAGATTGCAATCAGCTCCTTAGTTCTTAAATATGAATGAGCATCCTGGAATCACTGGATACCTAAATAATGTTTCCAGTAAGGAAGAGACAGATTGAAACAGTCAGAAACAGAAAGGTCTGGAGGAAACAGACAAAATGCAGGATCAGAGGAAAGCTTTTTAAAAAATTATAATTAATAAACCCAGAGGGATAAGATACAGCAATCATAAATTTCTTTTTTCTTTTTTTAAATAAACTCTACCCATAATCTGAGATTCAAATGCCTAACTCCAAGATCAAGAGTCATATGCTCTACCAACTGAACCAGCTAGGAGTAGCCCCTGCAATTATAAATTTATAATGGGATGCGATGAAAAGTGCATGTTTACAAAAAAGGAAAGAGGTCTTAGAAATTAAAAGCAGGGTAGAATAAATGAAGGAGAGTAGATTATCAAAGAAATAATATAAATATAATATGAAATATAAAATGAAACATATGAATATATGAAAATACATATACATGATTTATATGTAAATATAATATATGTATTTCCATTTATTTCCCTGGAGACCTTCCTTCTCAACGCTTCTTCCTCTTGCTCCACTTTCAACCCGTGTTTCTCTAGGTTCAAAACAGTAGCCATCCCGGGATGTCTCCTTACTGCTTTTCTGGAAATAAGTATTTACAATCTAAAAATAACATAAAACCACCTTATAAACTAAGAAACAAGTTTGAAAAAAGCTCTAGACTTATTAATATAACAACAGATGATAAAAGACAATGAACCAATGACTTCAAGTATCAAAGAAAATTATTTTCAATCTTTTTGGCCAAAATTTTAATTATGAGGCAATGATGAAGTTATTTGTAGTTACACAACATATCAAGAAATAAATCTTCTATACATTCTTTCTTGAGAAGCTTTTGGATCATCATGCTTAAACCAAGTAATGGATTATGCAAAGCATAGATTGTGAACTGTGAGAAAGGAAGGATCTAGCCAGACAAGCAGCAAAGCAGAGACATCTCAGGATGAGCACTGTTTTGGAACTAAGGAAAAAAAAAAAAAGAAGCAGATTCAAATTTGAGCAGGGCGAAAAAGGCTGAGAAGAAAGGTCTCTGGGAAAATAAATAGGATTAATAGTTTAGTTGACATATTTTTACAGTATAAAGTTATCTGCTATAAATAGGTATATAGGTATTCGCCATATCTCTTGGTGCCTTTGAGAAAAAAGGGAACATAAGCAAAAAAAAAAAAGATATAAAATGATAAAAATTCTTACAAATAAAAAAATTGTTTGGGGTGCCTGGGTGGCTCAGTCGTTGAGCCTCTGCCTTTGGCTCAGGTCATGATCCCAGGGTCCTGGAATCAAGCCCTGCATCAGGCTCCCTGCTCAGCAGGAAGCCTGCTTCTCTCTCTCCCACTACCCAGCTTGTATTCCATCTCTCGCTGCCTCTCTCTCTGTCAAATAAATAAAATTTAAAAAAAAATTGTTTGAGAAAGGAAATACTCACAGTACACTATTCGATTCAGTGGTGAACAGTCATTTACATGGCCTATAAAAATAGAAAGATTTTTTGTTAATTTTAGCTACGTAAAAATCTTATGGTGAGAGAAAGTGTGGAATGATGATAGTGGAAAACAACAAAATGTTCATTTTTAAACATCATGTCTAAAATTGATAAATCAAAATTGTAGCATAAGCAAATTATACTGAGAGTAGAAGAAGAAATAGGTAAAAGAGGTCAAGGTAGGTGATGGGAGAACTGAAGAATAGGAAAGGGTGAGAGGGTGAGGCAGGGATACTGATTATAAATCACTTACATTGTTGGATTTTTAAATCTATATGTATGTGTTATTTTGAAGAAGTTAACAAATTTTTTTAAGATTTTTAAAATTATTTATTTGACAAAGATCACAAGTAGGCAGAGAGGCAGGCAGAGAGAGAGGGGAAGGGAAGCAGGCTCCCCGCCGAGCAGAGAGCCCGAGGTGGGGCTCGATCCCAGGACCCTGAGATCATGACCTGAGCCGAAGGCAGAGGCTTTAACCCATTGAGCCACCCAGGAACCCCGAAGTTAACAAATTTTAAAAGAACAATACAGAAGCAAAGAATATACCAAAATATGCTGATTATAATTTGAAAACATATTCATGTCTTTCCCAGATGTGGTATGATGTTTGGTGCTCTACCTACAGCCCCAAGAAAACAATTAGATTCATCAGACATTTATATTATTAGCTTCATTGTTGATACAAGTTAACAAACACAAAAGTCAACCTGATGGGCACATTTACATACACCGAATGAGTTTAAGGTTAATTGCAAAGGCAGGGAATTTTATTGTAAAACCTATAGAAATGTAGAATCTAGTCATGTTTATGTACAACTCTATGAGGATACTGGTTGCAGCATTTTGGCAGTATATGCTTTTTTCAAAAAAATTTACCGTTTTAACCATTTTTTAAAGTTTATTTATTTATAATCTCCACCCAAAGTGGGGCTTCTACTCACGACCCTGAGATCAAGAGTCACGTGCTCTACCGAGTGAGCCAGCTGGGCACCCCAGTATTTGCAATTTGAGTTACAAAAATCTGCTGCATTTTATGGGGATACCCAAAAGTGTGGATTAATAACTACATGAATTGTAGACATGAATTTCCTACTTGCGACTCTTGTGATGTCAGTGAGCTGATAATATTTTGTGTTAGCCAAAGATGCTGCATTAAGAATCTACAAGAGGAAGAGATGAAGAAGCATTAGAGAAGAAAGAAGGAAAGCTGCTAAGACAGAAAGATTAAGAATCGATGGCCATTGGTGTAGGGAAAGATTGCACCTTGATTGTTCTATGCAACTGTGATACTGAGTAGTAAAGAAATCACTATTGCACCAATAAGCAAGGGGATGCTAGGCAATGCGCTGTTAGAAAGAGTTTTCCAAAGACTGTGAATTCCAGAATAATTACGTTCATGGAGAGGAATAGAGATAAATGACAAACAATTACCAGAAATAGAGTTTCAATCCTGATTTAGTGCTGGTTTTCTGAAATAGAAAAAGCGTTTCACAGACATTATAAGTTATAAAGAACTACCTGATGATATATTATGACATTCCTCTTATTCCCATTAACTGACAGATTTTGAAACACATTGGTGGGGTTTTAGCAGTGATTAAATTTATGTTTATTATAGGCATTATTGAAACAGTGGAGTAATATATACAACTTTTGTGAACAACTAGAAAGTTTAGGCTATTTATAAAAGAAAAATACAGGGATATTAGAGTTGTAGCTTTGAAATTAACTCCCCCAGGACATACCTAGTAATGAATAACTTGGGAAAAAGAAAGATGACTTAACTTTGTAAATATGCAACTAAATTTTATGACAGTAAATTTTAAAGAATTGAACAAAAATAAGATGTTTTAAAATATTTTTTCAATATTCTCATTAATAGTGTAGATGAATCATGTGATATTGCTATTCTTTTTTTAAAAAAATATTTTATTTATTTATTCAACAGACAAGAGATCACAAGCAGGCAGAGAGGCAGGCAGAGAAAGAGAAAGGGAAGCAGGCTCCCCGCTGAGCAGAGAGCCTGATACACGGGGCTCGATCCCAGGACCCCCGGACCATGACCCCAGCCAAAGGCAGAGGCCTCAACCCACTGAGCCACCCAGGTGCCCCAATATTGCTATTCTTTAGAGTTGGGTATAACTATTGTGTTTAAAGGTTTCAGTAACAGTTCACTTCAAATTTCTACACACATATAAGTGTGTGACAAAGATAACTTTACTTGTTGTAAGTCACTCAATACACAAGAATGTGCAAAAAGTAAGTATTCTCTCTCACTGGATTCGGTATCACCACGTCAGTAATCTTGGCATATAGTGGGTGCTGACCAACTCATATATAGTTCACTTCTACGCAGTGTTTTTTTTTTCTCAAAAGTGAAAAAGTACACTTTATAATTGTTTTTACTTAGTTAATATTATAGATATCTCTTCTGATCCATACTTTTATATCACTTGAATAGCTCTGTAAATAGATGTGTCACAATTTTTTTCCCCTCTTGCTGGACATTCATAGTATTTGCATTTGTTACTATTATAATATTAAAATGAACTTCCTTTTCATATATCTTTACATATCGACTATTTGTTCCATAGGATATATTCATAAAAGTAGAATTTGCTAGATCAAAAAGAATTCCTTCAATTATTATTATTATTGAATCGGTACATGAGCAATGTAAGAAAAAATTCAGAGAGGAAAAACGAATATAAAAATAGTATTTTCCATTACACATTGATTCATATGATGCTTAAAAAGAAAAGTTTGGAGAATCTGTCATCTAATATACATACCAGCTGAAGGGACTGGATTATGATAATCATTAGTTAATATGTGGTTAGGTACACCTTTGAGTATCGATACCAGTATTCAATGGAGCTCTTGATTTCCCACACATATTGCATTAAAATGTGTGGCAGTTTTGTATTTTACAGGTATTTAAATTGGTTAATTCCATTGCTTAATAGATTTTAATCTGAAAATATGTATCACATATTTTCAATTGTATGGATTGCAAAAACTACCAGATTTTCAAAGGATATGCAGACCATTTAGTCCACAAATTTTCAATTTTTACTGCTCTTCTTGTACAAAATAAGACTTTGAGAATCAAAACAAACCAGTGATAACGGTTTGGCTAACTAATCTTATGACAAATGCTTAACCGAGCTGCTTAGAAAACAGAACAATATGTCCCCCTCCACCTCATCACAGTGTTAATGACAATGAATTATGAGACTGTATTATCACTAGAATGTATGCTCCTTGAAGGCATAAATTTATTTTCTCTGATGTCTCCAGTAGCGAGGGTAGAATTAGGTATAGGATAGGGAGGGACTCAATAAATACTAGTTGATTGCATATTATGCAAATTTAACTAAGAACTTAAGGACATGGGCTTTAAAATGATCTGATTCCAACATTTAAACGAAGAGAGGTAAGAGACATTCACTGTAGAGAGTATGCATATAAAACAATTGAAATCAAGTAACATATTGAGAAGTAGTCAGATGGAAATCATGCCCTGCATTATCAAATGCATCAGATCACAAGTAGTCCTTTTCTACCACCTAGTTTTAGCTTTCACAGGGTTAGGTTGGTTACTCTGATCCCAGGAGCATCTTTGCATCATGACATACTGTATTACAGGTACATAATACAACTCGACTTACACATAGAAAAAAATAGGAACTGTTAAGAGACCCAGAGGAACATATATTCAATTTGTTTACACTTAATAAAAGTTTTGATGAGATTCTTTAGGAAAAGTAAAGATAGACCTTTGATGGTTTCTTTATTAAACTGTAAGAAGTATTGACTGATTTTTTAAGGTCCTTTCTATCATTTTGATCCCAAGAACTATAGTTAAATATTTTATAAATTCACTAATTTTTTGTCAGACAAAGTGAATAGGAGAAATATGTGCCCTCAAAACTATGTAAAACTACTAAAAGGCAAGACAATTTTCAACTTCTTTGCATTTTTTCCACCCCTAGTAGTGAATAAGCATATAGCAAATCTTTGAAAAATGCAATAAAACATACAAAGTACAAATTAGGCCCTGGTCTTTCATAAATATTTCTAGAAGTAGAAAATTAAAATGTTTCCAATTAAAAGCACTTATTAGGTCAATTTAACTATATCACGTATGTAGTTTTTAAGGAAAAGAGCTATTTGTAGCCATAATGTGTATCTGATTTGACAAAATATATGCTTTTACATTGGCCATAAGGGCTAACAATCCTATAGAGATATAAGTAGTAGAAAAATGAAACTCAATGAAATTCTATTGATATTTTGGAACTACAAAACATATGTTACTTTAAAAAATAAAATATAGGACGTTTGGCTGGCTCAGTTGGTAGAGCATGTGACTCTTGATCTTGGGGTCATGAGTTTGAGCCCCACGTTGGGTGCAGAGATTACATAATTAAAAAAAATACAAATGTTACTGACTCACAAAAAGGACTTTCAAAAACTTTAAACAATTTCTTTTTGAAATTTATTTCTGAAAGTCACAGAGACAAAACTTTAAAAGTGACACATTTATACTAAGGATACATGCGTGAGCAAAAAAAAAAAAAAAAAGGTAAGCACGGGAATACAAAAATAAACATAGAATACAGTATTCTGAATACAAGTAGAATACCACCAGGTAAGAGTTCTATTTACCTTCGAAGTCTAGGATAGTATGGATTGAGATAAATGGTTTAGGGCAGCTACTTCACTATTCACAAGTTAATCAGTGCTGACCAGAAACTAAAGCAATTTAAGATTTTCAATGAAATTATAGGATGGATCTTCTACTTAATGAGTATGTTTTAAGGTGATCGGTACTCATTTAAAGGCAGTTGGGGCAAGTCAAACCACAGAGAGCCCTCACAAAGACTAAGCACCAAATGACGAAATGTTTGTGGCTTTCGTTTTGGGCCACTTTAAATTTTATTTTGTTTAAATGTGTTTTCCATTAACATTCACATACAAATTCTTTCAGGCAAAAGTTTTAACATGGAACTTTCTGCTTGGAGATCTTGCCAACTGTTACAATAGTTTTAAAGCAATGAATACTTCAGAACAATTCCAAGCCGATACTTCATTGGTTACAATTGTAAGATGCAGAGCTTTTTCTTTAAAGTTTTCTGGTCCCCCAAAATTCAGTAGGGCCAAATGCATTAACTGGAAGTAGCATTTGTTTAAAAAAAAAAAAAGTCTTAAAGATGATAATGGATAAAATAACTATTTAGGCTCTCATACACAATCTTTCTAAATTTTCACCCTGTAAGAAATGATTACAATGTCCTTCAGGCTTGCTATATGCCCCACATTATTAAACAAAACAGAACAAAACAAGAAATTTAACATTTCAACAAGCTAGTTAACTATTTACTGTAAGCATATAGTGAAATTCTGGAAGACATACTACCATACTTCAAGAAAACACTATTAACAGGTAAGCATGTGTTGAAGAAGGCAGTTTATAAACGAAACATTACAAACCTTATGTTTATGCATACAACTTATAAAATAGAAAAAATTGCTATTTTTCCAATAGTATAGCATCACACTAACACTATATAGTTAAGATCGAAAGTTTCTGTACACACGTCCACTACAACTCCACAGCAGCATACGCCTTAGATATTTTCATTTGTTATCCAACATATGCCAACCATGGTTTCACGGATTTGTACCAGTTTGAGCAGGCTAAAACAATCATTCTGCCTTATCTATTTAACTATGAGACAAAGTTAACCAGTTTCAGGGAACAAAAAGTTTCATAATCAGTAAAAAAACACATTAAACCTCCACAACAGGATGGAAATGCTTCTTAAGGACATGATATAATCCTAACAGGAGGATGGATTATGCCCCGAGATAAAGTGTATGTGGGAATAGTTAGGAGCCTGGAGAAATACATTAAGACATATGGGACCTAAATGATCATCAAATCAGTAATAACTACTAGAAACTCAAATGTGAATTATTGGCTTTTCTTGTGCAACATCATCCAGTTTACTGGTTAGGACTACTCAAAACTGTTCTGCCACTAGGTGTTTGTTGTTAGTGCAAATTAACATTGAAATAGGGAGCAGTCTGAATCACATGGAATTTTGAAAAATTAGAATGATTGTATATCTAACCTTATTTTTGTATTCTGAAAAATGCTATAAAACTCAATTATTTTCCTAGCTTCTTAGCTCTTCTACCATCTTAGATAATTCAAATTAAACATGGTTGCCTGCAAATTCTTTACTAGGGGAAGTAAAAGCAAAGTACATTTTGGTTATGTTTTGCTGCTGGTCTCATGTATGTGCTTTAGCAATGACAGCACTACTCCAGGCATTTATTGTGCTACTTTACATAACTAAACTTGAGGAAAAACTCGTAGTTCAAATTTTGACAAGCAATTTTTTTTTTTTTTTTTGGTGGCAGGCTTATTTTAAAATGAAAACAAAACCCACATAAAAATCTAAAAATCAGATGGGCATTTTAACAACCTGAACTAGGAACTTAAAAGTCTGTAAAAGAAACAGACATGGGAAGCTGTTTCTAAAAAATATAACTTTTTCTTACTCACTTTGGCCTTTTTTTTTTTTTAAATGAAGATTTGTGGTAAAATGACCTCAAAGAAAATTCCAAGTCACATAGGGCATTCATGTCACTGCTTTGTAATAGAAATATATTTTATAAGTATTTTAAACTTGAATGTTTTCAAGGAATTTAAGATTCTTTTTTAAAGCTCTAGTCCAAGTCTTCAGCTGTTTAGTTTTTAAAAATAGAATTTGGGTCTCCAATGGAGAGGACATAACTGGGCTAAGCTACTTTGATGACCTTACAGGACAGTGAGGTTCACACAGAGATCATTTCCTGAACATGGTTGACCTTTAACAGAACTGATTATTTCCTCACCCAAACAGTTATGCAGGATACTGCCAGATCTCCACTACAAAAATCTTGCCAGTCTTTCTAGACAATTGTTTACCATCCATGTTTAAAAACCTTGTACCACCAGAGGCAAAGCACATAAAAGTGAAAATAAGTAAACTTATTTCTAGTCTATTTACCTAAAGTCTTATAAATCATATGAAAAAATTAATGTATAGAAAGTAATTTCCTTATTTATCTGATCTGTCAGCCAAAAAATAATTACTAGTTTTCTGTAAAAACAGGAAACTCAATCATAAAATGTCTGTTTAAATTAAAACGCCAATCTTAAAATCTTTTAACATCAAGACATTAAAAAAAAAAAAAGCTTGCAAATTCAAGAGGATGCTTGAAAAAAGTTATGGTTCAAAATTTGTTTATAGTAAGAGACTAAAATCATGTCACTGCAAAATTCCCCAGGGCTTTTGGCACTGACATTGAAAGAAAGATTTTAGTCTTTTGGTCACTTGAAGCTGCTACTAAATACAATAACCCTTAAAAAAGGCGAAAAAAGACAGTGAGGAACTGAAGAATAGGTAGGTAACTACATCATATACACGCATAGTTTGAAATAAAGACAGTCATTTCTTCAAGGGATCTGAAGATATAAGAACAATTTCCCACCATCTCTTCCTTTTTGAAGAGGATCCTCTAATCAGAAATAATTCCTTTAAGTTACTGTGAGTGGTGTTGCCTGGCAGCAGCTTCAATTTCCTAGGCTAGTGTTCAATCCAAGTAATTAAGTAATCTCACAAGGAATAATCATATATGGCAACAGGGTAAAAAAGCAGGGCAGTTCTTCCATGCACAAACATTTCAGGAGAAAAACCATCAATTTTAAAGATAACCATCAGGTTTCAGGTATCCTAGCACACTCTAAACCCTAAGTTTTGCTTTACACCATTGGTGACTAAAATTAACAAGTTTTGCAGTGAGGTTTTTTTTTCTTTCTTTTTTTTGTTTTTTGTTTTTTTTTGTCTTTTTTTTTTTGCCTGCAACTATATACACATTGCAAAACTATTCTGCATCACATGATTTTAAATGAAATAAATATAAAAATGAACCACATAATCAACACATAACTTTAATACTCCACATTTATCTTGATCACAATGGTGGTAACCTCCTTGTCAACAATCTTGTGAGTTGAGGAGCTGATTCTCATTCTCATATCCATCAGGCAGATATGCTCTCCTCAGCTGGTCTGACTTAGGTATGGAGCCTCCATTCTTTACGTGGCGAGACAGGAAAGCACGGACTGCTGGGTGATCAGCCTTCTCAAGTGGGATGTTGGCTTCCAGGCACATTTTCACAAAGTCCTGGATAACACTGACTTTCTCTGTTTGCGCAGTACTGTTGCACTGAAGGGATGCAGTTAGGGGCCTCTGCTTCTTTCTTACATTCTGCTCTTCAAATTCTGCCTTCCTCTTGGTGTGAGTTTTTGACTTAAGGTGGTCACTAATGGCAGACTTGCGAACATGATTCAGAACCACATTGCAAGAAGTGCAGAAGAGTTTTCCTCCATCTTCGTGCAGCTCACCTCCAAACTCAGTGACTCGATCCAGGGGAGTCACATACAAAGCAGTCTTAGAACGGTTTCGGGCAGGTGGTGCTGTCACTACAAATCTTTCCATTCTGACTCTGAATAAGGTTCTTTCAAGACAAGAGAAACAAAAGTAAGTGTTACAACAACAGTTCATCTGCGAAGTAATTAAAAAAAAAAACCAAACAGGTATAAACATTTCAAGACTTAAAGACATCAGAAAACTTAATTCAAATTTTGTGTGTCCATTAAGTCTTAACTTACCAGAAATATGTAAGGTACTAGTTATTAGTACCAGTAACTAGTTACTAGTAACAACTAGGTCCATTCCTTGAATTTGATGAAATTCAAATAAATTAGAACTATGAAAAATGAATTCCAACTAACTCCAATGTCACTATCTTTTAGGAAAACCTAATCTGATGTCAATATTTAGGGTATTAATTATATTATTCTCATCAATTTAAATGTGTATTGAAATTTAAAAGAGATTCTACCTTCACAGTTCTAGGGCAACTGATTTTAGGAACACAATTATAGGCAACTGGGTACAAAGTTAGTTCAAATAGGTGGGCCACTAAACTGGCCTAATTCTATATGAAGATTTGTTCTGAGAAGAAAAAAAAGCAAAAACTGAAAAAGAACACAGACCAACTGCAATTAACAGCAGCAACAATGACATTAAATGTTAAAGCCAAGGTATAGAGTTCAAAGTCAGTTATTTTTTAATGTATATATGCCTCCACTGAGTTTTCTAAAGCATGATAATCAACACATGCAAAGTGCTTTTTCTAACTTATCCCCCTTTTCCATCAAAGACTAATACATTTGTTAATTATTTATTTCATTTATTAACTACTAAATGAGAACAAATCTAAGAAGTTAACACAGTGCCTAGTATATATGATAGGTGCTCAATCACAATTTGTTGATGGAATAAGTAAATGATTATGTTTACGATTTTTCCAAGTATTTAACTCAGAAGTAGCTTAATAATTTCTCAATTTACCCTAATAACAAATTTCTATGATCTTTGCCAAAACCATGACGTTACATTATGGACACTGAAAACTTGAGATACTCAACGAATGTTGTCAGTGACAACCATTTGTTCTCTGGAACTGTGCCTTTGGGCTAAGCTCTCATATTAGCCTGTATATATGAAAATAAAATGAATTTGATACAATTCAAGATGGAATGCCGTTCTCTATAAATACGTTAGAGAAAAATTCCTAAGTACATTCTCAACAACAATGCTTTAAAAGTGTAATTAGCAATAATGGAGTATTCTCTCAACCCAAACTAGAGAATTCATGATTGAGTTATAGGAAATCTCTCTCAAAAGAACTCTAAATTGCCAATGTGTTAAAACACCTGTGGACGTAAACTCAGAGACAGACTTAGTTTCACAGAAAGTCTGCAAAGTATGATAAAGTTTGGTTTTAATACATTTCAATTGTATTTTCATTAACAAATTGTTCAGTGCCTGACTCTCATGTGCCAAATACTGTATTAGGCTATAGGTTTTCCTTTTTTTTTTTTTTTTTGAAGATTTTATTTATTTATTTGACAGAGAGATCACAAGTAGGCAGAGAGGCAGAGAGAGAGAGAGAGAGAGAGAGAGGAGGAAGCAGGCTTCCTGCCAAGCAGAGAGCCCGATGCGGGACTCAATCCCAGGACCCTGAGATCATGACCTGAGCCGATGGCAGAGGCTTAACCCACTGAGCCACCCAGGCTACAGGTTTTCAACAGCAGACAAGACAGATATGATTCCTGCCCCCCAAATCGTCAGCAATGAATTAACACTACACATGCTTGTACTTTCACTCAATAGTATGAATTTTTTACTCCTATAGCAAAATCAGTCAAAATTATGATTATTTTGTTCTAAGCTTGTTATGAGAAACATTAAATATCTGTGCCCAAGAATACCTAAATCTTTCGATGTGAAAGTCGTCTCTCTTTAAATACTTAGATTTCAAACTTTAAAACAATAAACATGTTCATTATTCTGTGAAGCATAAAATGCTCAATCATTTGTGCTAACGTGAAAGGCCTATACATTCCAATGTCCTGCAACTTTCAAAAATCTGTGTTACTGCAGAGGCAAATATCCACCCAGTAGAGGATGCTCGACTTTACGGAGACACGAGTAACAAAAGTGTTTTCAACAGAAGGTAAAAATATTTTAAACGAGGAAGTTAAAAAGTTAAGAGCAGGAATTAGCCACCAAAAACGAAGCAGCAAATTATTTACTAGGTCGAAATAAAACTCAAAAGTTTTCAAGTTTAAGTGTTTACCCGATCAGTTTCCAGTTTTCTTCGTCTTGATACTCAGTAGTGAAGGGTCTCCAGCGCAAAACCAAAGACGCTTGGAATCCTGGCACTTTCGTTTGTTCAAACCCGGAGATGCCTTCTAATCAGTTTTTCAACAAGTGGTGATGGGGAAATAGTTTCTGGGCTTGCACCCTATTTTCCCTGCGGTGCCGGGAAGTCATGCCTTTACTGTAAAACATGAAAAACAAATGGAAAGAAAAAATGGGGGAGGGGGAGGGAACGAAGGGTAGATAAAAAGACGAATAAGAACGACACAGCCACCACGGAGGTGTCCGTAAAACCGCTCCCTTTAGGTTAACTCCACACAACAAATCCGGATTCCGAGGTTTACCTCAACACTCAACCCAGTCCTTTCTCAGTTGTCCGCCCCGCTTTGCACCTCTCGCGCGCCCCAGGCCCCAGGGTTCGGGAGGGGGAGGGAAAGGCGGGGCGCGGGACGTTCCCGGCGTCTAGACTCCCTCCTCCCGCGCCAAGCTCAGCACGCTGGCGCCCCACAACCCCTGCCCCGCTAGCTGGGCAGGGCCGAGACCCAGCTGCCGGCCGTGGGCCTGAGAACTCGACAGCAGAGTTGGCGGCAGTCTCAGGGGAGGAGGCGGCAGGCGCCTGGCGGAGGCGTCTGCTGTCAGGCTTCCCGTCTCCTCCCTCTTCCTCCCGCCGACAACGGCGCCCCGGCCCCGCCCCCGGCTCCCGCTTCAGGACGGAAGGCCCCGGGCCCAAAGCCCGCACCAACGGCCGGGCCCACCCTCGGCCTCCCTAGCTCCTCGGTACCGTAGGATCGGGGCCGCCGTTAGGGGAAGTGGACGAGACCCGGCCGGAAAGGAAAGGAAGAAGAAGAAAAAAAGGAGCAAGGGGGTGAGGGAGGAGGAAGACCCGTCGCCGCCGCCGCCGTCGTCGCCGTTGCCCGATCGAGCCCCGCGGCGGCCGCCGTGTCCCCCGCCGCGCCCCGTCCTCTTGCACCGCCTACGGCAAAGCTCGTAGGCGGTCCCCAGCAACCGCCGAGCAGCATTGACCAACAGACCGCGAGTCTATCAAACAGACGGCTGATTTGGCCAATGGGAGTGGAAGGGTGGGCATGTGTATGATTGGCGGCTAGACTTCTCCAATGAAAACTGGGGGCGTGGGTGGGCGGAGCCGGAAGTAGAGCCAGCCGAGAGGCCCCTGTCCGGCTGGGGCGGAGGGAAGGGGGAGGGAACTAGAGGAGGAGGAGGTTAGCCGAGGCAGCTACAGCGGCGGCGGCGTAGGGGCTGGTACGCGCTGGGCGGCGAGAGCCTCATGGCGGAGGAAGAGAGCGATCAAGAGGCCGAACGCCTCGGAGAAGAGCTCGTGGCCATTGTGGAGTCCCCGCCAGGCCCTGTTGGGTTTAGAGCTGCGGGCGACGGCAGAGGTGGCGCTGGCGGCGGCAGCTGCGGTGTCGGCGGCTTTGGGATCAGCAGTCGGGATTACTGCCGACGCTTCTGTCAGGTGAGGCTCCCGTCGGCCGCCCGGACTTGTCACCCGGGTCCTGGGCCTCCCTGCGTCTCCTGCCCTTCTCGTTCTCGAATCAGGGCTGTGTCCGGTGTTCGCTCCTCCAGCCCAACAAGGAGAGAGAGTGAAGCTCCCTTCTCCACCTATCCGGCTTGGGGTGGGGGGCAGGGAACGGGACTGGGATGACCCGCGGGTTTAGGGTTGCTGAGAAAGTGAGAGTTTGTCAGGGGTGGAGGGACTAGAGGGAAGGAGGGTCAGCTGGCAGGAAGGCTGTGTACTGACATGCCTCCTCTGCTCCAAACAGACCCCTATCTGCCCGAGGGTCCCGCCTTCTAGGTTTCCTACCCTGTTCCTTCTCACCTCACTTGGAATCTCTGGCAACATTTCCTGCCTTCCCTTCTCCGCCCCTTGCCCCCCGCATTCTCCCCTTTTTCGGAGATGGGTGGCATGCCATCTCTCTACCGCCCCCTCTCCTGTCATCGCCACCCCTCCCCCTCTGCTAGGGTCTCCTGTCATTCCCCTCACGAGATCCCAGTGGGCCAGTTCTCCAGTTGGTTTAGGTGCTGACCCACTGTTACTTTTTTGGGAGGTGGGGTTAAAGCTGTGTGGTTGTCATCTTACCTTGTCTTACCCTGGTTCCCCGACACACGTACTCCCTTTTCTAATAAACGGCTGATAGAGAAAGTAGTTTTCCTTAAACTATTGCTCGGGTTACCTCACCACCCCCTTCCATGTTTTAAATTACAGTGTATTTTATGTAGCCTGTAAAATAGTGTCCGAACGGTGACGGTAAATTATTTACTTCGTCATCTGCCACTACGATTTGATATAGTTAGAAGTGTTTGACCATAATCAAATATTAGAGCAACAAAGTACTTGTCTAGGGGTAAAATTTGTGTAATTTACATTGACATCTGCATGTATTTATAGTTTAAAAATTTCGTTCTCATTCACAACACTCTTGTTTTGCAAACTGTTTTGTAATTCTTTTTTAACACTCCTTTTAACAGTCCATTCCTTTTTAAATTTGTTTGTTATCTTGGATGTACGGGGTTCAAATCATGGCTCCAACACTTCCTAGTTTTGTTATCCTGTAACCTAAGTAACCTGCAAGTTACTTAATCATTTTGTGCCTTAGTTTCCTCTTCTGCCAAATAAGGAGAGTAATTAAATGAGTGAATATGTAAAGGATTTGAATCTTTTACATATTAATTGAATTTAGCTTCATTTCATTGTGGGAACAAGTAGGAATAAAGTTAACAAGAAGTGGGTATTGTGTTTGCTGAAATTTGATTTTATGCCTTTACAAGCATTGAAGGAAAAAGGACGGAATTGACATTTTCAGGTAAGTTTTTAACATTTTAGCTTAGATAAAATTTTTTTTTTTTTTTTTTTTTTTTTTACTCCCTCCTCCCACATCCATAGATAAGTTGGTTTGAAGGTGGAAATTGCCTTGGTATAAAGTGTGTCGATTTTCTTTGGCATTGTTCCCTATTTAGTGCCTTTCTTGAAAAAAATTTTTTTTTTTTGGTATTGGCTTTCACTGGATTTAGAGATTCAATGTCTTTACAGTACTTATTGTCTAACTGTATATTTTATATGTAGAAACCATGTTACAGGTAGACTTTGTATCTGTGGTATTTAAAATTTCTGAAAATTAGATTACATTTGATTTTTTTAATATATTCAATGGCAGGAAGTCTTTTCATTTTTTTCTGTTTTCCTTTTATATCATTAATGAGCAACTTGGTTTTGGTTACATTTAGCTTTGTTAATTTACTTGATCAGATAACTGTTAATTTCTGTAGAATTTGAAATTTTGAGGGCCAGACATTTTTGTAAAACTTTTAACTACTCTTCTATATCTTGAAATCAGTTTTAAGAACAAATTAGTAAATTTAGCCTGTGAAATACAGCATCTGAACAATGACAGTAAATTATTTTAAGAACAAATGAAGTTGATGGTTCTGTAAAACTCCACTACCTCCTAAGTATCCAAGAAAATAAACTAAACAGGAAATACTTAACAAAATTTTATTTTATATTGCTAAGTTATGAGTTAAGTTATATTGACATACTTTCATGTTACCGACTTTTACCTGAAAACTCATTACATATTTTATAGTACTCCAGATTACCAGTAGATCTGTTCTTAGGGTTCCTATCCTAGTTCTACCTTGCAGGTGAGCTTTGTGAAATTCTTTTTTGTATTAAAACTTTAAGATGGAATAAAGGATTATCCGTATTAAGTTGAATTTTATCTGTTGATTAATATGATTCTAGTATAGTAGTTCTGTTTTATTTGCCAGTAAGAGAAGCAGTGGAACATATAACTAATTCCCAAAGATTGTTTCTTTTTAAGCATTTGGTTTCCTAATGTTTACTAAGAATAATATTAAGTAACATATATTCATTAGTAAATTACTTAATCATGGGTAATCTATGAAATGGATAATATACACTTGGGTGGGTGACAGTTAACTAAATACATGAATTATACACAGAGCCTTGTGGTGTTGAGAAGAAAGGCTCCAATTTATCTTCCTTTCAGAGAGAAATATGAATCAAAATGTCTTGGCAGTTAGTTGTGTGGGTGAAGGGAGAGAGGAAGGAACACTTAAAAAGAGAGCTTCTTGTGTCTTTTACCACAAGGAGAAGTAAAACAGAAGACGGTAGGTAATGTATGTGATAAATTATGCCTTCACTCAATACTTTAATGATATACTTTTCTATTTGAGAAGCAATACCAGTAATTATAAAATCTTAAACTAAGGGAATAGCCCCTGAGATTTCAGCTAATTTTTAGATGATGAATTTGAGATATTGAAAGTGCTGGTCTCCAAATAGTTACATGGTCTAATGCTGGACTAACTGTTTCTGTCACATCTCCCTGGGCTCTTATCAGTAGACTCTGAACAAATGCTTAAATAGAATTGGCCCTTAACTGATATTTCATTTGCTTTAAGGAGGGAAGGAGGGGGAAATATAATTTTTATCGAGGGCCTACTAACTATTAAAGCCTTCGTATTGGTCTTATTACGCAAGTTACATAATAGAAATTGAGGCCTAAACAAGTTAACTTGTCTTCAGTTCCAGTAAGTGGGCAAGCTGGGATTTGAACCCAGCCTTCAATTTCTACTGAAGTGCAAACTGAAATTACAAATAAATCCTCAGGGGATGCCTGGGTGGCTCAGTATGTTGTGTCTGCCTTCAGTTCAAGTCATGATCCCAGGGTACTGGGATTGAGCCCCACATGGGGCTCCCTGCTCAGCTTCTCCCTCTCCCACTGCTGCTCCCCTTGCTTCTACTCTCTTTCTGTCAAGTAAGTAAATCTTCTAAAAAATCTTCAAATAATTATAAAATGAATTTTTTTGGGCAAGTTGTGTAAAGGGGAGAAGTAGTTACTGAAAGTACTCAGGGAATCATGGATGAAAAATTTTAAAAGTACTCTTTCATTATGCCACAGTATAAAAGATATTTGAAGAAATAGGTAATTATTATTTCTCTGACTTCTTTGGTACTGTGAACTATTTCTCTAATATATGAAGGTTGTAATAATTCAACTTACCTTGTTGTAGGTATATTGAAATGTTTTCATCATAAATTTATATACTAGCAAGTTAAGGTACTTTGTTCTTAGTTTAGTGCCAGAAAGAATATAGTGAGTGATAAAGAAATATTTCTGGAAATACTTTGATATGTTGATTAAAATAGATTTTAAATTGTTTTTTTACTACAGTAGGGTTACTAGCCATCCCATGAGGATGTCATGAGTAGAAAAGGAGAGAATGAACCTGAAGTGCTCAGTACTCTATGTGGCACATAGATAAGATTAAATAGATAGAAGCTATTAATATTTCTGTAGTGCAAAATCCTCTGACGGTTTAAGAGGGACAGTAGAGATAATCTAATCTGTAGATCGCTTATAGTTTGTATTCCACAATAAAATTTAGAGAAAATTTAGGAATGTTACATTTCTAAAATTCTGTTATTTAACTAGAAGACCCTGATGAAATACTAAATGATGTGCAAAAACAACTACGTTTTCTCAGATTTTGTTTCCTTCAGGGGGACCTTCTTTAAGTCTGGAGTTGTTTTTGATTGTCTTCATTGGGGGTTGCTATTGGCATAATGTGGGCAGGGGCCAGAGAGTCTGTTGAACATGCACAGGGCAGCCCCAACAACGAAGAATTATCTGACCCAAAATACCAAGAGTGCCAATGTTGAGAAACCCCACTATAACCTTACCTTGAAACTCAGTGGATACTTTATGTCTGTAATATTGATACAAATGGCAAAAATATATTTTTTAAAATACATGCTAATGTTTCTTTAGAGAAATTAAAATTTAAGCTTTTTAAAAAAAGTTTTATTTATTTAAGTAATCTCTGCACACAACGTGGGGCTTAAACTCATGACCCTGAGATCAAGGGTTATGTGCTCTTCCAACTGAACCAGCCAGGCGCCCCTAGAGAAATTAAAATTTAATTGTTTTTGGGAAGTATGGTCTTTATTTTTTAGTCTTAATATAGAATTTACATAGTATTTATAGTTGAGTAGTTTCTTAGGGTATAAGAATACATTATTAACAATTCTTACTATTAATTGGGATTATTTTTTATTTTTAATTTTTATAAATGTTTTATATGTATTTATTTTAAAAGGTCCTGTGGGACTTAAATATCAGGAATTGAATTTTGCTTCTAATAGAAACCTGACTTAAAGAGCTTAAACAGTTGTATCCATTTATTTTTTATGTGAAAAGTCTTGAATGGATAGTTGGAAATGATATGGTGGCTTTGTCATCATAGTGCCATCATTTGCTTTTTCTTATCAGTCATCGTTGTCTTATCTCAGGTTTGCCTCGTGACTCTAGATAATTGCTGCAGTTCCAGCCATCACATCTGAGTTCTAAGTAGTAGGAACAGGGTGTGTCTGGGTAAGACATACATTGCCTAAATCTACTCAGTGACTTCAATTTCCACCTTGTTAGCTATCCCCATTGGGGAAAAAAAAGTTAGGACGTTTTAATATTTTTTTGTATTATTTTTCCTGATAAATACATGTCTATGATTCTGCTAGTAAGGGAGAAAAAAACAAGGATATTAGGATATTAGACTACCAGTCGTGTCTGTCTCCGCAACCACCCCCCCAGCTTATCATAAAAAGCTGCAGTCATACTCTGTCCCGTTCTTAACCCACATATTCCCTGGAGGCAATCACTTACAACTATTTTAGCTCTTAGGATTTTTACCTCCATGTTTATACTTTTTTTTCCTTGTTAGGGATATGATCAGTTAGCCTAGAGGAGGTAGGGAGTACCTTATGGACTCACTCTTCAGTTTGTACACTTTGATTTTACCACACCCTCCCAACTTTCCTCTATATTGCTTCCCTTCCTTCTGACCCCTTCCTCCTCTGCCCATTTTCCGAGCCTCTTATAGTCCAGCCTCTTCAGAGAATCCTGAGTTTCCATTGATCTGGTAGGGGAAGGGATCTAGGGGAGACTACTGTTTTTCACTCTCACCTCCACTTTTGAAAGATACATGGTGTTTCAAATTCCTGAGATTTTCTGGTATTTCTCAGTACAAATTAACTTGTTCTTGAATTCCCTCCCTCCTTTCTAAATAATAGCTATCTGAATGTTGTCATCTTTCTCTTCTCATTGTTTTCTTCCTTGTGGGTTTAGGTCTTTTGAAACAAAAATATTTTTACTGTTATTTCAGTGGATTTTTCAAGTGGGAGCAGAAATAAATGTGTGTTCAATCTGCCATATTTAACTAGAAATCTCAAATTCATTTTTCAGCTCAATAAAGAATAATAGACATGAAAGATGATGAAAAGGAAAAGAACTGAAACTAATTCAAAGTGATTAACTTACTTTTGAAAAGGAGTGTCCTACTCCTGTTGTACTTTGTAGTGAATATACAGAGCTAGAAATAGTTTCATCACACAGATTTACTTTGTGCATTCTTTTTGGCAAAATAATTTGTATTACTAAATTGCAAATTAAAATTTTAGCTTTTTAAAAATGGTTTTCAAAATTTGACGCATTTGGGACATTTCCAGTGTTCATAAAAGGTGAATTCCATGGAAACACATTAATTTATTATAATTAGGAAAAACAAAGCAAAGTGAACCCTAAATCTTGATGGCTATATTTGGGGAGCTAACTGCTTTGTTGCTGTTGTTGTTTAATGTGTTTTAAATTGACTTTCAAAATTGAATGGTACTTATTGTTCCTTATGACATTATTTATGATAGCAAATCCTTGACAATAACTTTAATGACTAAAGTTAGGGGAATTGTTATATGTAGTAGAATCCTATGTTCTCCTGAGAGACATATTTTTAAATATTTATTCAAATGGGAAACTGTTCATGCTATAATATCTACTGAAAAGGCATAGGAACGGGTAATTCCATTTTTGTAAATAAAAAAGACTGAAAAGAAATATACCAAATTGTTAATAAATGGATAACTTCTTCATGATAAATTTATAACTGAATTTGATTGTTTTATTTACAGTTATTAATTTTTTTATATTTTCTTGATTAAACCAACTATCTTTATAATCAGAGGAAAAATAAAAGTATAAAAAAAACACTATTTTTTACTCTTCCTACCTTCTTGTCTTATTTTCTGTGAATAAATGCTGTAAATGCCAGATTACTTGAGTATGATAAAATGTGAACTCCTTGTACTAAGAGTATGTAACTTTAAAAAAAATGAATTGGTTATGTGAACTTATAAAGATCATTTTAGGTTAACCAATGAAACTGTAAATTTAAATAACTTCTTTATATACAATCTTGCATTAAAAATATGTCCATATTGCTTTCTAATAACCACCCATCATACTGGCTTAAAAAAAGTCAATCTCAGTTTTAACTTTGTAGATAAAATGGTAGGAGAAAATATTTTTAAATGAAGTTCATTGCTTTTAAGTATTTTAATGATACCATCATTTGCAGTTCTGCCAAACAGAAGTGAGGCACCGGTTGTGCTATTACTGTTGGCACTGAATCTTGATTTTTCTGCCAAAAAGTACTAAACTATACCTTAGTGATCACAAACAAAAAGAGAATTTTAAATTAAATTTAAGAAAGCTATGGTAAAATCAGTGTCTGATAAGTTATTTGAAACCATAAATAAGATCAGTAAACTATGGTTAATTGGTATACCATTTTAAGTGCATTAATATGCAGTGGTAAGAATAGTAGAACATTTAAAATCTAAACTAGTTTACTTAACTAAATATTAATTCTGGTTACATTGTAGTTATTTATAGCAGTACCTTGTCTAAATTAGAGAGTATTTTTAAGTTTTGTAATTTCCAATAAATCTAATACTAGATAGGTAACCTTTAGCCTTCATATAATATATATCACATTGATTTCTTAGCTCCCTATTTCTCTGACAGGTCAGCTCATTACTTCAGCAGTATGCTCTATTCACCATGGGTCTGTTCCTATTATGAGACCCAATCAGTATCACCTGGTTAGAGCCATGGTGGAATACCGCTGACAAACTCAAGGTGAGAGGAATTCTGTCCGAATAATTTGTTGCATACGATCCTATGAAGTCTAGTACACTGCACTCTGTACCAAACGCTGGGTATACTCAACTCTTCAAAGCAGAAGTGAGTATGAAAATAGCTGAAAGGCTTTCCATCTAGGCAGTAGGGAAAAAAGTCATTGATATTATAGTTGAAGCTTGTCAGTTATATAAGGTACTGGGTCTGTAGAAGTAAGCAAACAGGTATTGTCTTTGCTTTTGTATAAAATTATAACTTTGATAAGTTCTTTGAAGAATAGGTATATAATACAATAAAATAGGGCTTAATAAGACTCTTGCCTATTTTTGGATTCTTGGGCAAGTTGAGGTCTGCTGGGAGTTTTTGGTTTAGTTTGAACATGTTGAATTTTAGATGCCTTTCCTCAGCCAAGGAGGGATTTTAAAGATAGCTGAATTTATAGAATCCAGAGTGCTGAAGTGAGATCTGGTCATCCTAGCTATGTGGATGGATGGTATTTGAAGAAACCATGTGGATGAATGAGCTAACATGGGAGACAATATGGAATGGGAAAAGAAGGAGGACTTAGAAATGAACCTTCAGCAACTCCACAGTTAAATTTCCTGTTAGAAAACATTGAGTCTTCAAATGAAATCTGAGAAGGATTAGTTAAAGAGGTTGGAGAATACCGAGTAACTGTGGTGTCAGAGAAGTCAATGGAAGAGAATGTTTCAGGTTGGAGTGAATGGTACTTGACATTGAAAGCTATTGAGATCCAACCATTGAATTAACACGGAGAGGTATATGGTGATTTTAAGCAGAGCTGTTTTGATACAGTGATAGGAGCAGAAGTCAGGGTGGAGTAGTTTGAGGATGAGGTAAATTTACAAAAGAAAGAAGGGATAATCTATAAAATAAGATTCCAAAAAGGGAAGGAAGATTAAGATTCAAAGTACAAATGGAGGGGTTGCTTTATGTAGGAGCTTTGGGGTAGCAGGAAAAGTGTATCTGTTGAGTGTACATGATGCTGGTTGGAGGTTGAAGGCAAATGGAGGTCTAAAATGGTAGCTTCTTAGAGAGGTAGGTTGAATTGACCTACAGAACCATTTGAATTTGCTGATTATTAATGTAGAGTACTACTAGTCTACACTTTTGTTCAGCAGTGCTTATCTGCATAGGCGAAGGCATGACTAGTTACATGATTAGTTATATTCATTTGGGGTTGAGTGTTGTAATTGATCAGTTAATTAACTTGGAGAAAGAAGGGCACAAGCTCATTTTCTGGCTTCATTTGGGGGTAAAAAATGGTACAGAGAAGTGAAATGAGGAAAGAGAGAACGTGGAGAAGCAGTTATGTCAGTATAGTAGCCCCTTTATCCATGGTTTCATTTTCTGTGTTTTCAGTTACCTGAGGTCACCTGTGGTCCAGAAGCAGATGATCCTCCTTTTGACATATTGTCAAAAGGTCAGAGGTAGCCTAACACTATGTCACATTGCCTTTGTCATTCATCTCACTTCATTGCATGACTTAGGCATTTTATTACCTCACATAATCATAAGAATCCTTTCATGTGTCTTATCACTTAATCCATTACCCTACAGGTTATGTGTCCCTGTTCCCGTTTTACAGATCAGGAAACTTAAGACCAAGAGAGTTAATGGCTTGACTAAGGCACTATAGCTAGTATGTGATTGTCAGAGTGGAATCTGGCCAGCCTTACTGTCCAGAGCCTGTGTGTTCTTAGCCATTTCAGTATACACTTACATTATACTGTACCTAGGAATAGGCATTTGGTATCGTAACATCTGTGTATATGTATTTGATAAAGCAGTTGTGGACTGAGTAGAAATAGTGATTAAAAAAGAGTCAAGGCAGCAGAAACTAAAGATGTTCATGAATGTAAAAGAGAAAAAAAAATCAAACTTAAGCTATCAGAAATTCCCTTTAAGAAGTGATTCTCAACCCTTTTATTTCGTTTATTTCTCTCAACCCACCTAAATGGGATATACTTCTTTCAGAAGCAGTGGCTCACTATAGTATTTATTTTTAAAATGCAAGAGTTCTGGGGCGCCTGGGTGGCTCAGTGGTTTAAGCCTCTGCCTTCGGCTTGGGTCATGATCCCAGCGTCCTGGGATCGAGCCCCGCATTGGGCTCTCTGCTCAGTGGGGAGCCTGCTTCCTCCTCTCTCTCTGCCTGCCTCTCTGCCTACTTGTGATCTGTCTGTCAAATAAGTAAATAAAAAATTAAAAAAAAAATTAAAAAAAAATAAAAAAAAATAAAATGCAAGAGTTCTGATGCTTACATACCAGTAGAAGTTATTTTATGTTATTATGTTGTTGTTGTTTTTCTATTTGGATAATAGGGCATTTTATTTGTGTAACAACTAATACAACATTTTTTTAAATTAACATATAATGTATTATTAGCCCCAGGGGTACAGGTCTGTGAATCATCAGGCTTACACACTCCACAGCACTCACCATAGTACATAACCTCCCCAATGTCCATAACTCAACCACCCTCTCTTTACCCCCCTCACCCCGCAGTTTGTTTTGTGAGATTGAGTCTCTTATAGTTTGTCTCCCTCTTGATCCCATCTTGTTTCATTTTTTCCTTCCCTGCCCCCCAAACCCGCAGTGTTGCCTCTCAAATTCCTCATACCAGGGAGATCATATGATAGTTGTCTTTCTCTGATTGACTTACTTCGCTCAGCATAATACCCTCTAGTTCCATCCACGTCATTGCAAATTATGTTACTGTGTTTTGAAGGCAGGAGAGTATGGAATGTGTTTTAGATACTTATCTTCAATGATTAAAGTCTTTACATATTACTTAGCTGTAACCTTGTGTAGATGTGGAATTCTTACTAATCTAGAATACAGTGGATATGCATTTTAGAGCTTAATTATCTTTCCTTTACCATGTTTTGAAAACTCCTGCCTAAAGGTCTCTCAGGTAAAAAGTTAAGTCTGAAATTTGTATTCCATGCTTGTGAGGGTTTAGTGAAATGGACAGCTCATTTTCAGCTGTGGGAGTAAATACCACCACAACCTTTCTGGACTACTATTCATCAAAATATATTACAAACATTAAAAATAATTTTTACCTGTTGGCTTAGTATTTTTCCTTAAGCATTAACTTTTGAGGAAATATAAATTTGGATATACGACTATTCATCATAACATTAATTGTAATTAATGAAAGGAATAAATTGAAAATACAAAAGCAGCCAGAACATCTAAAATAGTTGAAAACTTTTCAGCCCCCATAAACTATTATTTAGCCTTAAATGGTATGTTCGATGACTATATAATGACCTAGGAAAATGTAATAATACAAAAAAATTTAGGTAGAAAATTTGTAACAGGATTATATAGTTTGAACGTAGGCTGGTGCAGTCTCACTGTGCTCATATGTGGATTTTAGAGAAGGCAAGTGTGGTGAAGATAAATGAGCCACTTCATTAGAAATAGGATTTTTTTTTTTTAAGATTTTATTTATTTGACAGAGAGAGATCACAAGTAGGCAGAGCAGCAGGCAGAGAGAGAGAGAGGAAAGCAGGCTCCCTGCTGAGCAGAGAGCGGGATGTGGGGCTCCATCCCAGGACCCTGAGATCATGACCTGAGCTGAAGGCAGAGGCTTAACCCACTGAGCCATCCAGATGCCCCTAGAAATAGGATTTTTTAATGATATAATATAGGAGCCATTCATATACTTCAGAAGGTCTGTGAACTCTCTGAAATTGTTTGCAAAAAGCTGTATTTGCCATTTCCTTGTTGAATAAGACTGAAGATATTTTTGGTCTGTTTTTTGTTTTTGTCAGAATCTCTTTAAGAATTTCAAAACTTGCTAAAAAACAACACATCCCAACAACAATCCCAAAACACCAAAAAGTTATGAACCTTTGCTGTAAGCCATTGTGACATAAGCAGTATTGCACATTCATTTTTACATTTCCTGTGACTGCTTTCATGATACAACAGCAGGGTTGAGTAGTTGGGATAGAGGATGTATGGTCCATAAGCTGCTTTTTGGCTCTTTAAGAAGAAGTATGTCAGCCCATGTCCTAGATTCTCATTTATTCTTTGCAACAACCCTGTGAGATAGATACTATTTTTAATCTTCATTTTATGAATAGTGCAGGTGAGACTCCGAGAGATTAAGCAACTAACCCCAAGTCACACAGCTTGAAAGGGGAAATGTACCATGATGTAGTGGTTATATGTGGACAGTACAATGATGGATGATTTTGTTTTCATATATAATCCAGACTCCTCCAGAGAGGAGAAAGTTGTAAAAAAGTAGGTAGAACTAAGTTATGAGGATCTTAAAATTCATTTATCCTTTTATTATTTTGATTTCCTGTATCATCCTGTGCTTATATACTTAGAGTGGATATGCAATTTTTGTTTCTTGGCACTTAGCTCTAACTATGCTGCTCCTTAATTTTTCTTGATTTTATGAAAAAAATTACTGTATTTATAGTTTCTTAATTTTCTATATTAGCGGAAGTCATTTTGTTCTTAAACTCTTGAGATTCTTTTTTTCTCTTTTATCACTCCCACAAAGTCCCTGTAATTTGTTTACAGCTGATCTGCAGTTTCACTGTAGGTCACTGATCTGTTTTCTGTTTTTCTAAATTTGTCTTTTCTGGACATTTCATACGAATGGGATTATCAGATATGTGGTCTTTTGTTCTGTCTTCTTTGACTCAGAATTTTTTTTTTAAGATTTATTTATTTTTATTTTTATTTATTTGACAAACAGAGAGAGAGGCAGGCGGCGGGGGGGGGGGGGGAGCGGGGGGGGGGAGCAGGCCCCCTGCTTAGCAGAGAGCCCGATGTGGGGCTTGATCCCAAGACCTCGGGATCATGATCTGAGCCAAAGGCAGAGGCTTCAACCCACTGAGCCACCCAGGCGCCCCATGTTCTCTCTTTTATACTTTGAATTTACCTTCAAGTATTAAGCACTCATAACTTAATAGGTGCTTTTAAAATGCTGCATATGTGTCTTTCAGGCAGTATGTAACTTACTTTTTCTTAATACCAGTAGAATTATCCTTGATTATTTTAGGCATAGATCTAGATAAATAAAGTACCATTGAAGTGCTATAGGAGGTATTCCTAAAAGAAAAAAATTGTCTGTAAACTATGTGAAAGGCTTGATTTAAATGGTTATAGGGGATTTAAGAAGGAAAGAAGTCACAACCTCTGCCTTTAAGGAACTGAAACATCTGATAAGGGAGAAAAGACATATCTGACATGCACTGTTAAGACCTTGATCCAAACCACAGTTATCTTTTCTCTGGATTATTTTATCTCCTGCTTGCAGTTTTTTTGTTTATTTTCCATAAAACCAAAGTGATCCCTTTAAAGATACGTGAGATCTCTTCTAAACCTTCCATGCTTTTCTGTCTCAGAAAGCCAAAATTCTTATAGTGGACGATAGTGCTTCATGATCAGGCTCTTGTCTATCTCTTTGACTAGTCTCATAATACTCTTTGCCTCCACTAATTACCTTCAACTGCACTAGCATTTTTGCCCTTCCTTTAACTTGAATAAGTATGCCCCTGCCCTTGGCCTTCGCACTTGGCTTTTGTTTTGTCTGTCAGAAACGCTTTTTGTTTGGATTTCTATATGGTTTGCTTTAGGACCCTGCTCAAATATCCTTTTATAAGAGATGGAAGCCTTCCTTGAACACCCCACATAAAGTATAAGGTAGCATCCTATCTCTAGCATTCTCTTTTCCATTTACCTAGAGTTTTGTTTTCCAAGGTACTTAACACCATCTAATGTATATTTGTGTACCAGTTTTCCTTCTACTAAAAATGAAAGCATGAGAGTACTTGGTATGCAGTAAGTACTCAATAAGTTTAGAATAAATGAATGAGTAAATATAAATAAACCTAAAACAGCGAAATGGTGGCTAGTCCCACTAACAAAACACAGTGTGTATTAAGTCCTCTCCAAGTTCAGCTGGAGAGACTATTTCTAATAGTCATAATTTGGGAAAGTTTTAGTGGACAAGATAACATTTGAATTGAGTCTTAAAAAATTGTTAGTATTGGGGCGCCTGGGTGGCTCAGTGGGTTGAGCCACTGCCTTCAGCTCGGGTCATGATCTCAGGGTCCTGGGATCGAGTACCGCATTGGGCTCTCTGCTCAGCGGGGAGCCTGCTTCCCTCTCTCTCTCTCTCTCTCTCTCTCTCTCTGTCTGCCTCTCTGCCTACTTGTGATCTCTGTCAAATAAATAAAATCTTAAAAAAATATATTTAAAAAAAATTGTTAGTATTAAAATGTAGACATGAAAAAGGAAATGGTATGAGTAGGAGGAAAGTATAAGTAGAGGAGATAATTTGTTAAAAGTAGATGATAATGATGTTTTTATGAATGGGGGTAGTTAATAGGGCTGTGGTTCTTGAAAGTGTGATTCCCTAGACCTGCAATACAGTGTGAAGACTATTAGCAATGCAAATTATTGGCCCCACCCCAGACCTACGGAATCTTGAAACAGTCTGGTTTTTCACGAACCTCCCCATGATTCTGATGCATACTAAAGTTTGAGAACCACTGGATTAAACATATATTCAGAAAAGTATTGGTACGTATTAAGATTAAAGAAAAAATGGATTGGTCTAGATCTTGGCTTAGAAATTTGAATTTTAGGTTTAAGGGCACAATGGTACCATTATTACTCATAAAATATTGTTTTAAAACAAACTTGATGAAGTAATGAATGAAAGCCTAGACAAAAGGAAGCTTTTGCAAAGAGTATGTCAGAAAAGGAGTGATTGAGGGCCTGACATGGCAGTGAAAATGGAGAGATAAGAACAATTTTAGGAAATATGGAAATAAAGTATTTAGCATCTGGTTAAATGTGGAGACAGGAACAAAGAATTTTATGAACTTGCATTGGGTTTCTAGTTGAAGTGTCTAGGAATATGGTGGTAATATTAATAGTAAATGGTAGAAGGACCAATTAAAGGATCTAAATGATCAGTACAGTTTGACTACTGGGTCTGAAGAGTTAGTGCATTCTTAAAAGAAAAAAAAAAAGGAATGGAATTGTTAGTCACTAGCCAAAACAGACATTTATTTTTTAAGGTTGAGGATACGCATTCCCATTTAAGAACAAGGCATTTTCAGGTAACCGATGATAAAGTTCATTGAAATACAGAACTCATAATTTCTTTTCTCCTTTTAGTAATACTTTAGTATTTGGAGTAAAGGCTTTTTAAGAGAGGAGCCTTCTGTGTTTGAGAGTTAACTTGTAGTCGTTTTTAAGTTTAAAATTTCTTTCCAGGTTTTAATTTGGGGACAGGGGACCAAATGTCAACTAATGATGTATCAAATTTGATCAAATGAATTGTCTCCCATTGTCCGGTTTACAAAGAATCCGAAAGGGGTAAGATCCCAGATTTGTTCCTTTCAGAATATTGCTTAATCAGAGCCAGTGGTCTTTCATGTGCCCCTACAGTTAGAGGTGGGGATTTTTCAAGAGCAGTAGCTTGGGTGGTTTTTCTCTGATTGGGAGTAGCTTTTTTCACTTCTCTAAAAGAGGCTTATTTAACTCCAGATTTCTTTTGTGTCTTAATTTTTTAAAGAATCCAGAAGGTCAGTAGGGCAAAATGTATTACTGTACTCAGTCCAATACCCATTAAATTTAAAACAGTAATTCCTTCAACTTAGTACATAGTCTGGTTGACATCCATTACTTTTTTTTTTTTAAAGATTTTATTTTTTATTTGACAGAGAGATCACAAGTAGGCAGAGAGGCAGGTGGGGGTAGGGTGGGGAGGAGGCTTCCTGCTGAGCGGAGAGCCCATGCGGGGCTGGATCCCAGGACTCTGAGATCATGACCTGAGCCAAAGGCAGAGGCTTAACCCACTGAGCCACCCAGGCGCCCTGACATGCATTACTTTTGCCAGTAGACTTCAGTGATATCACAGGAATGATGGGTGCACAGAAAACAGGATATCAAATCAATTTTGGTTTCAACCTTACTAGGGTGCCAGTGAGTTATGCCAGCTGCTGGGGCTACCTAAGTTTTACTGGGAAAATTCATCAAGTGTTTGAATGTGCCATTTTATGTTTATCAGATTTGGGGGGGCGGGCAGTGGGAACGCTTAATCTGAACATTTCTACTTCCTTGAAAGTGTATTTGAATTTCTGCCTTGCAGAGTTTGCAAGTTTCTGTGGAAGGCAGCCCGGGGCACTAGAGTATGTTTGATGTTTCCTCCTTTAAATTTTTTTTCATATTAAAAGCTTTTAATTTCCATTTCTTTTGTGTAGTCCTGGTATTCCTGTGCTGTAATAAGTGTGCATTCTGTTTAGTGGCACAGCTTCTATACTCTTTTGTAAATAGTGTATCACTTACTTGTAGTGTGTAAAGTTCAAGACACAATCTCCACAGGACTCCAGCCGTGCAATTTCCAAAGCCCAAGTGTTCTGTCCTTATCTCTGGATTTCTTTGTTCCCAGGCTTGTGCCAAGACATTTTTAGTCCTGGGCTACCTTGGCTGTTGCCATCTTCCCTGAAATTCTCAGACCTGTTGAACTAGAACCTTTATAAAAGCACTCCTGATGTGCCCCACATTTTTGTTAATTGGGTAATAACCATAAACAGGTACCGGAAATGAAGCTGCTTTTGATGTTTCTGATGTCTGTGCTTGGAAGAGCCAGGTGAAAACAATCTCTTTTGCCATTTCTTCCTCCAGACCTTTTCTTTACCCTGCTTTTAACTGTTCTGGGCCTTGCATCATTTGTTCTGTTTCATTGACAGTATAAACACTACTTTTTGTCACATTTCCTTTCAGCAGTAGTAAGTTACACTCTTTCAGATAAACATCCCTGGTTTTTGTTTTTGTTTACATTTTAGCCTGTTCTTCAGTTGGCTTCTCTTGTCTACCTTTTCCTTTCTCTTTGTGTTTGGTCTCAGGTTTGAATGTTCTACAATTACCTCTTTTAAGATCTCCCATAATATCATAGAGGAAAGTCAAGGAATTCTGAGTTCATTAAAAAACATTCCTTATCGAACAAATTTTGCCCACTCTCATCTCCCTCACTTAAAGAAAATTTTATCAGCGCAACCTCAGACCTAGGACTGACTTCCTGTTTTTCTTCAGTGTTGCTTTTCCTTATTCACTCTCTGATGCCTAACTTTTGAGTTCCTTGGGCCCTTCCCATTGTGGCACCATGCCATACCATATATTACCCTCCGTAATAACTAGTAATTTGAAATGTCCATGAAATGCTTCTGGTATTTTAAGGTAATTTTCCAGGTTTTTTGTTTGTTTTGTTTTGTTTTGTTTTACTTTCAGATCTGTGCAGATTTTGTGTTACCTTATATCATGGCCTTCAAGGTGTGGTTTTTCACTTGCCCTTATTATGGACTTTCTATTTCTTTAAAAGAACATCTTGCCATAGTTGAATTTCTAGTCTGGTTCACTTAGATTTCCACCCAAAGTTACTTCCCATTTCTCTGTTACATACCTTTGGAACTAGTCACCCTTCCTTTCTAATGAAGAACAACTGAAATATACTTTTCCGTTTAATTCCGCTTTTAAGAGCACATAGTTCTGGTATATATGTATTTCCTTTTCCTTTTTTCCTGTCTATCTAGTCGTCTTTTTTTTTTTTAAGGTTTATTTATTTGAGATTTATTTATTTTTTAAATTTATTTTAAGATTTTATTTTAAATATTTTATTTATTTTAAGATTTATTTATTTTTCTTAAGATTTATTTATTTATTTATTTGAGCAAGGGAGGGGGCAGAGGGAAGAGGGGAGGGAGAGAATTTCAAGCAGACTCTCCACTGAGCACGGAGCCTGACGCAGGGCTCCATCTCATGACTTTGAGATCATGACCTGAGCAAAAATGAAGAGTCAGACTGCTTAGCTGACTGAACCTTGCAGGTGCCCCTATCTAGCCTTAATTCTAAGTGTGAACTTAATCTTAAGGTAGTACCTCTCTTCCATCTGTATCAACATGACCTACCTCCTTTTATTTTTTTAACTCTACCACTCTTGTTTTAACTGTATTATTTTTAAGCATATTTAGTTCTTGAGAGTAAGCAAATCTGGTACCTAAAGTTAGTGTTCGATGCATGGACCTTTTAAGTTTCTCTTTTGGCCTTTGAGTTTATAATAATTCCATTGAATTTTTCTTCTGTCCCAGTCTAAGAAAGTGATTTTTGCCCTATATAATAAGGAATCTGAGTCTTCTTTATCTGGTCACTTGATAAAATCTTTTGGCCATCTTTGTTGAACCCAGATAAAATCTTCATATCTGCATCCTTGATTAGATTTATGTACTTATCAATTCCAGAAGCTACTTGAGACCATATTGTGACACTGAGTTTAGAAGCCTTTGGACAAATTACATGAATCTAAGAGCTGGTCTTTGAGAACAAAATTAAGAAGGAGAGGGACAGAGTTAGTTCAGCTGATCTAGGACTACTTATTTTTCAGTTTTTATCAAATTAAGAAATTTTTTTTTATTTTTAACATACCGTGTTATATTAGTTCCGGATGTACAATAGATGTGATTTGACAGTTCTATAACTTACCTGGTGCTCATCACAGCAAGGGCATGCTTTAATCTCCATTACCTATTTACCCCATCCTTCCAACCCTCTCCTTTTTGGTAACCATCATTTTGCTCTTTATAATTAAGAGTCTCTTTCTTGATTTTTTTTTCCTTTCTCTTTTTCCCCTTTGTGCATTTTTTTTTGTTTCTTAATTCCACATATGAGTGAAATCATACAGTTTTTTTCTTTCTCTGACTGACTTATTTTGCTTGGTTTATTACTCTAGCTCCATCCACCTCATTGCAAATAGCAAGATTTCATTCTTTTTTATGGATCAGTAATATTCCACAGGACTAACAATTTAAAGGCTAGACATTTACATATTAGATTGTAAGGTGCGTATGGAATTTAACCAGCTTCTCAGTTTAATCCTCTGGCTTGTAGTTGTTTGAGAAACCAGGCAGAAAGAACAAAAAATTTTCCACCTATTAATGTCTAAAGCCCCTGTATAACTAAAGGGCATTTTTAAAAAATGCAATAATAAAATCACTGCCTCAGCCATACCTGCTAGGCCATGCTGAATTGAAGTCGGATGCAGAGCTCTGCTTAGCCCAAGACAGTTAAGTCATTATTATGTGCAAACATAATCTGTGTATACCACTGGCATCCTACATTCTGATTTGATGTTCATATGCATTTGCTTATGCATATATTTTGGGGTTCACTTGTTTATTTGCCAGCTTTAATGTTTATGAGGGAAACATTTAATATATTATTCTTCCTAGTGAGTTTGGAATCAAATGAAAAATTGACAGGGATCAAAGTTTGTCTAAAATATTTAAAGTGAGGGACACTTGAGTGGTTCATTCAGTTAAGTGTCTGCCTTCAGCTTGGGTCATGATCCCAGGGTCCTGGGACTGAGTCCCACAACAGATTCCTTGCTCAGCAAGGAGCCTGCTTCTCCCTCTGTCTGCCATTCGTTCTCCCTGCTTGCTTGCTTTCTCTGACAAATAAAATCTTTAAAAAAAAAAAAAAGGTGGTATAATAATTACTAAATTACAGACCTTATTAGAAATTTAACAGTTTTTCCACTGATGATTTTTCTGTTACAGGATGTTATTTCTGGATCTCATATTGTATTGTTACTTACCCTTAGTCTCTTCCAGTGTGTAACACTTCTTCAGTTTTTTATCTTTCATGACCTTGACACATTTGAAGAATACTGATTAGTTTTTTTGTAAAACATCCCTCAGTTTGGGTTTGTCTGATGGTTTTTCATGATTGGGATGAGGTTAGGCATTTTTGGCAAAAGTACCACAAAAATGCCATTGTTTCTTTCTTGGTATGCCATCTGAAGAGATTGATGATAATGATATGTTATATTACTTACTGGTGATATTTATTTTGATGATTTGGTTAAGTTTGTGTCTGGGGGGGTTTCTGCACTCTCTTAAGTTAGTGTCTTTTTATTTTTAGTTGATAAATGTCTTGGGGGAGATAACTTGAGACTGCAAATCCTGCATTGCCTCAAACTTTTTTTTCCCATAAGATTTTATTTATTTATTTGTGAGAGAGAGTGAGCAAGAATGAGAGAAAACACATGAGCCTGGGGGAGGGAGGAGCAGAGGAGAGAAAGCCGACTCCCAACCTGGGGCTCCATCCCAGGACTCTGGGATCATAAACTGAGCCAAAGGAAGCTGCTTAACCAACTGAGCCACCCAGGTGGCCTTGCCTGAAACTTTACCCACAAATACTAGCATTGCTCTGTGGCTCTTGTCTGCAGCATTCATTACTGTGTATTTGCCTGATGCCGATTCTCTATATCTTTTCTTCTCTGTTTATTAATTGGGACTTTTCTGTGAGGAAATGCTGTCTCATCTCTAACATTTACTTAACTGATTATTTGTATCACTGTGGACTCCTGGATATTTATCTTGTTCTATGGATTTAAGTCCAATACTATCTTTTATTTTGTTGCTTAAATTGTTCCAGCTATAGCACTTAGGAGCTCCTTCAGGTTGGCTCCTGTGTTTTTATACCCCATCATTTTTCAGAATTTCATTACTTCGGCACCACAAAATGTTCTAGTCTTATCTTGTGTTTTCCCTGCTTCAGGCCTGCTGGTGGAGACCTTGAGGAGTCCAAGTTTCTTTTATGGAGAATAGCGCTCAGAAACCAAGATTTGGTCCCTAAGTGTATATATTGCTACTGGGGTGTTACTGCTCTTACGCCCTCTCAGTAGACAGAGTTAGGGGATTATATATATAGTAGCTATATTACAAATGAATAACATAATCATACTGAAGGGATGGGGAAAAGACAATGTCTATTACAATGTTTATATCAGGTATTTTGGAAGTTAGCAAATTCATTCAATGCATAGATTGCATATGAATTTAAGGGGGATACTTTTCAGTCCATAGTGATTTGGATGATGTATTTTAATGTTCTTAAATAATGAATGTAATTTTAATTGAATGGGTTTACACTAAGTCTGTCTTTTGGCAATTTTGCCAAAGAATGAATCTGCTTATTCTCACAATAATTTGCCTTTGTAAATTAAGATATGGCAGTGTGTAGTATATACTGTATCCCTCTTAGGTCAGGATATATGCTCCTGTAAATCAGAGTGCTGAGAAAGTGCTGTAGGATCATTGCACAATTCCAGCATCTTTCTTTGGCAGTAGCTGTGCCCTTTTCTTCAACTCCCCTTGTATCACAGCATGCTTTTGGCCTTAGCTGTAACTTCTTTCAGCAGTATTTATGTAGTTTCTATAAATTATAGTAAATTGCATTGCAGTATGTTTGTTATGCCTTAAAAAAAAGGGGGGGGGGCGCCTGGGTGGCTCAGTGGGTTAAAGCCTCTGCCTACGGCTCAGGTCATGATCTCAGGGTCCTGGGATCCAGCCCCAAGTTGGACTCTCTGCTCAGCAGGGAGCCTGCTTCCTCCCTCTCTCTCTCTGCCTGCCTCTCTGCCTACTCATGATCTCTCTGTCAAATAAATAAATAAAATCTTTAAAAAAAATAATAAAAAAAGTTTTTACGAATCTCTAATGGATGGTTGATCTTGATCCTGTTTCTTAGACCCTTTTCTTGAAGAATTTAGAACTATTGCAATGGTTGATTTTAAAGATCCAGGTGAATACTTTCCCTTTGTTTGCAACAATTTGAACATTTTTCTGGTCATTATGTTAAGACTGTTACTTACTAGAATGCAAGAGAAAAAGGAAAATGGAAGATGTGGTGTTTGCTGTACTTTGGCCTGGTACAGCACATTCAGATTATGATATCATGGTATGCACTCTCATTAGCTGGTGCTTATGATAGCACAGGAGAAAAACTTCAAATTAAAGGGCAATGTAATTTGCAATGTCACATGTTTTAAGGAAAATATTTAAAAGAGAAATAGTGTTATAGTGAGTCTTAAAGTGTTAGGTTAATGTTACAGTGTATTAGCAGTGTCTGGTATGATGTGGAATAGTATAAGAAGATACGTAAGTTTCAGTAATTTTGTTTCTATCCCATCATAGGTATTCTAACAAACCTATTGGAGATGTCCCCCACAAGGACTTTTATTGTTTTAGGTTTGGGCTCAGCTAGATCAGGCAGAATATTAGTAGCAGAATCTTGTTGAATGAGGGAGGCTATAAGTACCTTCTAAGGAGATAAACTCATCCCATAAATAGGAAGTGAATAAGGTTATAAGTAGATACGGATTAGGGCAGACTGTTTGGGATGGAGGACAGGAAAATAGGAGACTGTCAGGTACCTATGTTTTAGGTGTCTTCAGAATGGTGTTATGGTGGCCAAAAAGAGATTAGTAAAGCTGATCAAACACTCTAGTGAAGAGAAAATTTAAAGTCAGGTAACCACAGTTTATCCAACTTTTTTTTTTTTCTTTTCTTTTTCCTTTGGTGGTTTAGAAAAGTATGTCCTATTTGGGGTCATCATAGCCGTAATTTTTACTTCCCAGTTAACTTTCTGGTAATGCAATTTGGAATTGTAAGAGAACCATGTAAGGTGTAAGATTTTATCTAAGTTAGCCTTCCACAGTTTCATGGATACTGGCAGAAAACATGAAACTCCTGGGTCAGAAATAATGACCTTTATCACTCATGGCACAACAAGCATCATGACCTTCATGCTTATGGTGGATCCCTTTGCCCCCTCAACTCTCATAAAGGTTATGTAAGTGGCATAGGTGGATCCTGCACTCACAGTGAGTTTTCATCATAGCCAGGGAACCCCAAGCTTAGGGAACCCTAATCTTTTATAACGGTCTACAAGTGTAGATGTCTGCCTGTCATTTCTTCCAGGGGGAGATGACATTGTGATTATGCTAAATAGTGAACAGGCTCACTGCTGTAGAGGGAGACATCATCTCTATTTTTCAAGGCTTTTGCGTATGAATATCTTTGAAAAGATGAAGGTAGTTGGGCCTTTTTTTTTTTGGAAAAACTGTAGAAGTACAAGAGACCCATGCAAAATTGTCTCCTAAGAGGAAGTGATGAGCGTGAAAAGTCCTTGAGCTCTGAGTGTTCTTGGCTTTTGTACTCTGTTCTATTTTTTTCCAGCTTTTAAAACAGAGTTGGCAAACTTTCTCTGTAGTGGGGCCGATATTAAATATTTTAGGCTTTGTGAGCCATATGATTTTTGTCATAACTATGTAACTGGTTGTTATAGCAGGAAAGCAGCCATAGATAGTAAATGGATGAATTTGGTTATGTTCCAGTAAAGCTCTATGGACATTGAAATTTGAATTTCATATGATTTTTAGGCATCACAAAATACTTTTTTTCAACCATTTAAAAATGTAACATACATTCTTAGCTTGTGGGCTATACAGAAACAGGTGGCAGGCCAGATTTGGCCTGCAGGCCGTAGTTTGACAACCTGTATAATATGAGGTATTTTAAAAGTATAATACATTGTTTTATTATAGCAGTCTTGTATATGAGAAATCATAAGTAACATTTTATAGCAATTGATGGTTCTAAAATGCTTACTCCTAAATTATTCTAATTTAGCTTCACAGTAAACCTGGAAGATAAGCATTATTATCTCTATTTATAGTGAGGAAACTAATGCATAGAGAAGGAAGATGACCTGTCCAAATTCATAAAGCTAGTAAAGTGTCAGAGCCAAGACAAATTATATTCTGGACTCTTTACTCCATCATATTGTGCAGTTTAAACTTTTATAATTGGAGCATCATGCCACTATTATCTTTTTAATACCCATTGGTGCCAGAATGCTTAGAATTTAGTCTATAATAAATAGTAGTGATAATAATCATGTTCATTTCTAATTTTCTTTATTACTATGATCTACTGCCTAGCTGTTTTAATCTTTGATAATTGATGTTTTGACAAAGGCTGGATATGGGAGGTGAAGGACATTTGTTAGTTTATTAAAGATTTGGCAGTTGGACAGTATAATTATTCATATCCTATATTTCTTCTCTACATTTTCAAAGGTAATAGTTAATTTTATTTTCAGACGTACACTAGGAAAATAAACAATAAGGTTTTTTCCCCTAAATCATTTGTATTCACACTAAACTAATGCTTTATTTAGTAGTGTCATCATAATTTTTAAACTCAAGATGTTGAGAACATTTTCTGTAATAATGTACTTCTTGGATTTATTTCCTTACCAGGTGGTAGAAGATTATGCTGGAAGATGGCAGGTCCCTTTGCCACAGCTTCAGGTTCTTCAGACTGCACTCTGCTGTTTTACATCAGCCAGTGCATCATTCCCAGATGAATGTGAGCACGTACAGTATGTTTTGAGTAGCCTTGCTTTGTAAGTACTCTTTACTTCTTACGAGAATTGGGTTTTGATTATTTTCTCTGTGAAAGGAGCCTTTCCTAAAGTCTTTCCTCAGAAAGAAATTTCTAAAACCGTGGACGGTTATAAAGAAAAAAAAGAAAAGTGAAAAAAGAAATTTCCATTTTTTCATTTAAGTATTTAGGTTTAACTTTGAACATATAGCCATAATTTACTTTTAATTTTAGAGTTAGTTGGCATTTTTGCATAGATTCTTATGGTCACTACCATCACTTTCCTTTTTTAATTCCCTAGCTCTAATGGTAAGTCCCAAAATACAGTAATTGAGGCCATCAGAGTTAGCAGAGGGATCTTAAATCAGGCCAGAAAGAGCTTAGGAAACTCCTGGTTTTTGAAAATACTTTAGAAGAATTCAAAAACCAGGAGTTTCCAGGTTTTTTTCCCCTGAGCACTTGTATTTTTCTTTTTTTTTTTTTTGCTCTGGCAGATCCTACTAAAGTTATAGTAAAGATGTAAAAGAGAGAAATACAGTGAAAATAAAGTAGAGAAGAGCCACCAGTGAATGAAAGATTTCAAAAATTTTGTAGGGCGGAGAACACAGAAGAGTGAGTGGTCACAAACATGACAGAACAAGTCACAACTTTACTTTTTGTTTTGTGCATGTGTGCGTGCCTCAGATCACACATCACAATAACATGTTGTAAAATCATTTATCAGCATTAGAAAATACAATAGAAAATATCAGAGAATGTCTTACAGGATCAGTATTATTTAGTGAAATTCTTGTTTTATATGTTAATTTTTATGTTTGTATGTATACTTGATTATTTGTAAAACATTTTAAAAACCTAGCAATTAAAACAGTTATCCTCTGCCTTATAAGATAGAAGGTCTAGTTTGTCCTGAGCCCCACCCACCCCCCAGCCCCCAGAATCCTAGAGAGGTGTAGAATTTGAATATGCAAGGCATGAAATAGAGAGCAGGGAATTAGATACTTTGGGAGAATGGAGATAAAGGAGTTAATTACAGTTTTTCCATTCAGGCCAATCACCAAACCCTAGGGCCAAGTTGGGGTAGGGAAACAGAGTTGCTCTTTTCCCTCCCTCTAAAGAATTAAATGACTTTGGAGCAATGACCTTTGTGTTCTGGCAGTTAAAGTTTCCTCTTTGAGACAGCTAGTTAATCACTTAACTACTCTAAAGAAAAACTTGTCATTCACCAAAGTCTAGACATGGCTACTAGACCTCCCAATTAATCTGTTTATGGCTTTATTCTTACATATTAGTGGGGATTCGGGAATCCTGAGACAATTGAGGAATGCCTTCAACATGAAAAAAAATACAGTGAAAAATTTGGAAGAAAATAAAAGAATAAAAAAAATTAAAAAATTAAAAATATAAAATCTGTAACGTATAGTTTCAGGGAGAGTTAAGATGGTATTTGTAACATTAAAACACCAACATACCATGCTGTGTGAATGGAATAATGAGACACCAAATATGAGTTTGTGTAAATTAAAGAAATCTGATGATGGTTAAAATTTAAAGTTCAGTAGGAGGAAATTTGGAGGGTAAAGTTGGAGAAATAATCCAGGATGTAAAACAGAACCAAAGAGAAGGAATGTGTCAGAGAAAAAAAAATTATTTGGTGCCTTTATGTAGGAGGTTCATTATCTCACTAGTTGGAGTTCCAGAAAAAGAACTTAAAATATATTGGAGGAAAATTTTAAAGAAAAAAATAAAAGAATTTTCTAGAACTAAAAGTCATGAATTTCTAGACTGAAGGAGCTCAAGAAGTGCTTAAGACAGTAAATATAAAAGATTTTCAGCTAAATACATCATTTTGTGATTTCAAAATACCAAGAATGAAAAAACAGATATGAACACCTTGTAGCAAGGAAAAACTACGTTACCTACAAAGGAACAAACATCAAATTGGTATCAGTCTTCATACAACTCATACAACTAACTGTGGGTGGTAGAATATAATGAATCAGTGTCTTGAAAGATTGGAGGAGAAATTATTTTCAGTGTAGGATTTTATACTTACCCAAACTATAAGTGAAGTGTGAGAGTTAGAAAGAACATTTTCAGGTATGTAAGGATATAGAATATTGACTTGTTGACATACCCTTTCTTTTAGGAAGTTATTAGAGAATGTGCTCCAGAAAATGACGGTGGATCTAGAAAATAGTGGCTTTTTTACATGAGGTAGAGGGAAGAGAAGACCTAGGATCACTGTTAAGTAGTAGGTCTTAACTGATATATCACCTTGAAGAGGGAAATAGTCAGTAAAAATGGAGATTTGAGAGTAACCCTGAGAATTTAGAACCATTTAAGGTAGGGTTAAAAGGCAAAGAGAATAAAATGGGAATTAAATACTCCAGGAAAATTAGAAATAATATGAACAGGAAAAAACACAGAATTATAGCAAACTACTTTAATATGTAATGAGTGTTATTTACATAGTTTTCTTAATGTAAATGATGTTTACTGGCTTTAAACTTTTAGTAGAGTACAAAAATAATTATAGTTACAGAACAGAAAAATTATTAACCATTCAATATAAGATTATTTGATGGAAGTTACAAGTTGAAAGTAAAGAATAAGGTCACTAAAAAATATCCTTTGATTCTTATTTTACAAAATGGAGTATCAGTAGTACATAAAACCATAAATAAATGTGTAAGTAAAGTTACAAAGAGCAGTAATAGAGGAAATAATACCTAATGTGAACGTGGAATTGGTTGTGTGAGGAGTTAAATTCTCTTCTCCCACAATAGGCATTTAAGAGGTAATATTTAAAATGGGTAAATAAGGAAGTACTGACAAAGCTTATTATCAACAGCTATTAAAAATTTTGAAAGCTGTTAATTCTAGGGCGTTGAACTAGTGAGAGAGAAGACTGAATTCTTTCTGTACAGTTAGCATTTTTAAATCTTGAAGATGTATTAATTTCATATATATGAACTATATATTTTTTGCTTTATATATGTATACAAAATTTAAAAGAGTACATGTACATTGTGTTTTTTTACAAGTTTATTTGTAGATACTTAAAATTATAGGTGAGAACTGTGTGAGGTGATGGATATGTTAACTAGCTTAATTATAGTGATAATGTCACTGTTACTTGTATATCAAAACATGAAGTTGTATACCTTAAATATATACGATTTGTTTGTCAGTTAAACCCTAATGAAGCTGAAAGAAAATATTGGAGGAGGAAGGAGAGTTTAGAATATAACCTTGTAGAATAGATTTGTAAGAGCAATGCAGTATAAAGAAAACTGTATTATTTGAAAATACATATTTCTTTTATTTATTTTTTTATGATACCCAAGTGAATATGGGAGATGTATTAGGACTTTTTGATTAAAATTGACAAACTTAGTCAAGCTAGCTTAAGCAAAAAAAGAAGGGTATGGGGGATTTATTAGATGACTACACCATGGAACAGCAAGGACTAGAACTAGTTTCAGGATTTTCTGAATCCAGAGAATAAAATATCACCTAGAACCGTTTCCCCCCTTTCTTATCTTCATTCACTCAGGGCTCCTGACAGTTCTGCAGTTAAGCTTAATTAAAACCAAGAGGTTTGTCCCTACCCCATTTGTAATCCTGAAAATATTTTTGGGAACCTGAGCCCAGCCAACGTTATATGCCTCCTGCTTTGACTAATAGCTGTGTTAAGGAGAGTATAGTAAGATTTTTGGCTCAGTCTGATGATCAGCTCACCCCAGGCCTGGGGGGGGGAATAAGGATACTAAATTGACAGCCCAATGAGAACCATAGAAATGTTGCAGGCATTCAGGGTTCCCTCAAGAAGTAAATGAGGTAGTGTGAAACAGAGCTGGTAGGTAAACAAACATAACAGATATCCACTACAAATAATAATTTTATGTGTCATTCTGAAAACTACCAAAACAGTTTTATTTTCTAATGATTTCTGAGGAAATAAGTATTAAAAGTACATTATTTGTAAACAAGATGTATTAATCTTGTTTCAGTGCCTGTTTTCATTCCCCCCCCCCTTTCACCTATATAAGCTTTGTTAACATTCGTGTTATAATGGGAAATGCTTTTAAGGTTTTCAGAAGCACTTTATTATTTTTTAAATTTAACTAATTTGTTAGTTTCTGTTTCATTGCTTCCTATCTTTTTTACTACTGCTAATGAAAAAAAATGTATTAAGCAGAAGCAAATCTTATCTTGAGATGAACATTGTTAGGGGGAGAAAAGTAAACTATCTTAGTAGTTTGTCAAAGAATAAATGTTCTTGTAAGGAAAACTTCCTACATTATTAGAGTTTACTTTAACAGAAAAGTTAATCGTATTTGTAATACCAGAAGAAAAATGAGGAAATAAAAACATGATGATACTAGTAAGAGAATAAAGAGTCTGTAACAGTGTTCAACTTACTTAAATAAATATATAAACTGGAAAACTCTAATTCCATAATCATTTATTCATTCAGTAAATCTCTTGTGCTTGGTTCTAGGCTAAACATTTTAGAAAATAAGAGAGATAAATCCTTGTTCTTAAAGACCTTACAAAGCTAAAAAATATTAAACAAGCAGTCACACTATTATGTAATTATAATTATGAAGGAATTACAGGATACCATGAGAGAGTATAACAGGGGCTTGATCTGGGAGGTCAGGGAAAATTTGCTGGGTAAGCTAACAACTTGAGCTGAACTCCGAACGAATGATAACAGTTAGATGAAGGAGCGGAAGAGCCTCCCAGGGATGGCAAATAGAATATACAAGGTGACTGGACAAGATGTCAGGATATTAATGGATTTCATTATAATTCATATTTGTTGAATTCTTGTTTGTGATCTGTATCATGTACGTAACGTTTTTTATTCCCTTGACATACTAAAAAGTTATAGGTGAGCTAAAGAGTTAACTTAAGTAATACCTACGAGATTTTGTTTTATATAAATATATATACGTAAGTGTGTGTGTGTGTATAAAACACGTGTTAAACATATAAGTTACTATATTCTGTGGCAGTATTATCTGGTCCATATATCCATCTTCATAAAAGCCTGTTCTGTCTTTAAATTATACATATGTGAAGATGTGCCTTCTATAAACTGGGAGACCACAAAAACTATGGTCTTATTTACAGGGAAGGAAGATGGATTCTGTTTTTATTTATACTTGAGTTTTTTTTTTTTTTTTAATTTTGTGGCAATGAATATAGTCACAGAGAAAACGGTCTTAAGTTGGCTAATTATGATTTTACCTAGGTTGACTCTTTTTATAAGCATATTTTCTAAAGAAATGAAGATTTAGCTATGTGTGTATATATTTGCACTAAAAAGGAACTCAGGTTAAATCTCTTTTATAGATAAGAAAACTTAGGCCTGAGCTGCTGTAGGGGACTTTTGTAAGTCTGAGTTAAGTTTTTTTTTTCCCCCTGTTGTTTTCTTATTTTAAAGTGGTTAAACACTGGTTTCTGTTTTACTGGTAAAACTGAGCCGAACACCCTGAAACTAAGTGGATCTTTAGGGAGAGAACTTAGACTTTACCAGTTTTATATAAAATAAAAGCAAACTTCAATGCTGCCTTCTCAGCCACCTTTAGCCCAACAGAAAGTAAATGTTCATAGATTTTAGCATTCCACACAGGGTTCCGTGATGGAAAGTGCATATTTGCCTCGGAGCCATTAGGTCCACAAAGATCTGTATGATCCACTGGAGAGGGAACTAGTTCAGCTAGTAGTGTTTATTATGTGTAGTGTCAAATACTAAAAATGTATACCCTAATATGCCAAGTTGCCTGTAAGAGAAGACCAAAAAGCCTTCTCTTTCATGGAATTAAATGGGTATAATCAGCGTCTTATTTAGAGTGGCTAGACATTCATATGTTAGGCCACACATGTAATGATAGATCAGTAACCCTTTCTGACTATATTGCTGATTTGGATTATATTTGAAACATAGAATTTGTGCCTGTCTTCTATTCAACCAAGTTTAATTGGTTGTATATAACTTAGGTCTAGGCTTCAACTAACTTAGGAAATAGAAATAGCCTAGAAATTAAAGGAAGAAAGGATAATTATAAAGGGCTGATTTTTGGGGTGGGGCCAGGCCCCACCAAATGTGTTTATCTTATGGCCCCATTCATATATTCTTTGTCTGCAATATGTAGCACTCTTTTTGCTTCTTGACTTTTTATTTATTATTTTGACCAACACTTACTCAAAACCTTCTCCAATTTTATATCTGTTATCTTTACTAATCATTTGTGGCAGATGATCTCATTTATTTTATAGAGAAATCTAGGCTGTCTAGCCTGTTTCCTTGTTTTCTCTCTTTAAAGAAATGATTTCTGGAGCGCCTGGCTGGCTCAGTTGGTAGACCACATGACTCAGTCTCAGGGTCATGAGTTCAAGCCCCACACTGGGCATGGAGCCTACTTAAAAATTAATTAAAAAGGGGCGCCTGGGTGGCTCAGTGGGTTAAAGCCTCTGCCTTCGGCTCGGGTCATGATCCCAGGGTCCTGGGATCGAGCCCCACGTCGGGCTCTCTGCTCGGCGGGGAGCCTGCTTCCTCCTCTGTCTCTCTGCCTGCCTCTCTGCCTGCTTGTGATTTCTCTGTCTGTCAAATAAATAAATAAAATATTTAAAAAAAAAAATAAAAAAAATAAAAATTAATTAAAAAACTAAAAAAAGAAATGATTTCCTTTTTGTGGCAATTGGTGGTCTTAATTTAATTCCCACACTAAATTCCCTCAGCATTGCTTTGTTTTTCTTTACCTTTACATTAGAATGCGTTGTTTTCAGGATTTGTTGTAGCTAAAGTCAACATTAGACAAACATGCATGCATTTGTTTATACTGGCTATGTTTAGAAACTCAGCATTTCATTTGGTGCTAGTAATGCCTAGAATCTTTTTTCCTTATAATTTTGGCCTGTATTGCTCCATTTGTTAATTTTGGGATGAAGCAGTTAAGACTTGGCAGAGATAGAGAGGGATTATTAACTGGTATATTTATGTTGACAGATGAAAAATGATCAGGTGATGACATACCCTATTCCCATCTGTGTTGGTATATATCAGAACCTAGAGGTATATATATGTATAGTTTTATACCAGGGTATTTACGGCTTTTTGAATATAATTGAAGGAAGGCTTGATAATTCTTGGTCAGTTGAGATACACAAAAACTAAAGAGAAAAAGCAGTAGACTAAAAGCTGTTACTATTTCACTGCTATTAGGAAAGATTATTTATTCTTTAGAAGAAGATGTATATAGTCATTATGAATGGTGTAAATACATGTTTGAGTTTTTCTGAATTTGAATGTCTTTATTTTGGGCTAAGCTGGATTCCTGAAAAACTATAGATTTGAACCTTCCAACTTTTCCTCCCTTCCTCCTGATAGCTTTGGTCTGTAGAACTGGATCATAATAGTGGAATAAAACAAGAAGAAGAAGAAGAAAAAAGAAATGCTTCTGAAATTGTTGAAAAAATGACAAAGTTTTGCCCATTGCTCCTTACACAGAAATCTTAAGAACATTCCTTTAGATACACCTAAATTACATAAAAGCAAATATTAAGAGATCTAAACGGAGAAATAGACAGCAATATAATAATAGTAGGAAACTTTAATATCCTACTTTCATCAGTAGTTAAGATCATGCAGATAAAAAATAAGGAAACATTGGCCTTAACACATTAGACTTGATGAACTAAACAGACATATACAGAAAATTCTATCCAAAAGAAACAGAATATACATTCTTCTCATGTGCACAGGATAGATCATTTATTAGGCCACAAAGAGGTCTTAATACGTTTAAGATTGAAATAATATTAAGCATCTTTTCTGACCGTAGAGGCATAAAAATAAATCAATTACAACAAGAAAACTAGAAAAACTACCAATATGTGAAGATTAAACAGCATTCTATTGAACAAATGGGTCAAAAAAGAAGTCAAAGAGAAACCAAAAAAAACCCTGAGACAAATGAAAATAGATATATACACAACATACCAAAACTTACAGAATGCAGCAAAAGCAGTGCTAAAAGGAAAGTTCATGAGGATGAATGCCTACTTAAGAATCAGGAAAGAGCTCAAATAAATAACCTAACTTTACATTCCAAGGAACTAGGAAAAAAAGAACAAATGAAGCCCAAAGTTAATAGAAGGAAATAAATAAAGATCAGAATGGAAATGAACGACTAACCAAAAGGAAAGATCGATAAAACTAAGAGCTGGTTCTTTGGAAAGAGAAGCAAAATTGAGAAACCTTTATCTAGATTCATCAACAGAAAAAGAAGACTCAAAATCAGAAATAGAAGATAGTACAACTGATACCACAGAAATACAAAAGAGACTACTATGTACAGTTATACACCATCAGATTTGACAACCTAAAAGAAACATAAATTCCTAGAAGCACACAATCTACCAAGACTGCATCATGAAGAAATAGAAACTTGAACAGACTAATTACTAGAAAGGAGATTGACTCAGTAGTCAGAAACCTCCCAACAAACAAAAGACCAGGACCAGATGACTTCACCTGTTAATTCCAGCCAATATTCAAAGAATTAATATCAATCCTTTTCAATCTCTTTCAAGAAATTGAAGAGGTGGGAATACTTCCAAACTCATTTTACAAGGCCAGCATTACTTGGATACCAAAACCAGACAGGGACACCACAATAAAAGAAATATTACAGGTCAGTATCCCTGAGGAGCATAGTTAGAAAAATAGTCAACAAAATATCAGTAAACTGAATACAACAGCCCGTTAAAAGGATCATGCACTGTGATTAAGTGGGGTTTTTCAGGGGATGCAAAAATGGTTCAGGCATTCACAAATGAATGTGATACACTGCACTAACAAAATAAAGGATAAAAATCATTATGATTCTCTCAGTAGATGAGGAAATCATTTAAGAAAGTTGAATATCCATTTATGATAAAAACTCTTAATAAAGTGGGTATAGAGGGAACATTCATCAACATCATAAACGCCACATTTATCACAGGCCCACAGCTAACTTACACTCCGTGGTGAAAAGCTGAAAGTTTTCCCTCTAAGGATGCCCATTCTTGCTACTTTTATTCATATAGTAATGGAAGTCCTTGCCAGAGCAATCATGCAAAAAAAAAAAAAAAAAAAAAAAAGTCTTCCAAATCAGAAAAGAAGTAAAACTGTCTCTATTGGCAGATGATATGATATTTTGCATAGGAAACTATAAAGAAACCTGTTAGAAATAGAAAAAAAAAAAAAAGTCAATAAACTTGCAAGACCCAAAATCAGTATATAAAAATGTTACATTTCTGTGTGCTAATAATTCACTGCCAGAGAAATTAAGAAAACAGTCCTAATTACGGCTGTATCAAAAAGAATAAAATATCTAGAAGTTTGTTTCACCAAGGAAATGAAAAATCTGTACACTGAAAACTACATGGCACTAATGAAAGAAATTGAAGAAGACACAAATAGATGGAAAGATATTCCATGCTCATGGATTGGAAGATTTAATGTTAAAATGTCCGTTACCACCCAAAGCAATCTACAGATTTAGTGCAATCTCTATCAAAAATCCAATGGCATTTTTCACAGAAATAGAACAGATAATTCCTAAGATTTGAATCTAACCACAGAAGATCTCAAATAGCCAAGGTAATCTTGAGAAGGAAGAAAAAAGCTGGAGGCGTCATGTGACCTGAATTCAAACTATATTACAAAGCTGTAGTAATCAAAATAGTATGGTATTTAAAAAAAAAAAACAACAGTAACAGTATGGTATTGGCATAAAACCAAATACACAGATTAAGATAACAGAATAGAGAGCCCCAAAATAAATTCATGCATATGTGGTCAGTTAATTTACATCAAAGGAGCCAAGATTATATATTGGGGAATGGACAGGCTCTTTAATAAATGGTGCTGCGAAAACTGGATAGCCACATGCAAAGGAATGGAACTAGACCCCTGTCTTAACACCATGCACAAAAATCAACTCAAAATGGGTTGAAGACTTGACCTTAAGACTTAAAGCATAAAACTCCCAATAGAAAATGTAGGTGCTAAGGTCCTTGACATTAGGCTTGGCAGTGATAATTTTGGATTTGACACCAAAAGCAAAGGCATCAAAAGCACAATAAACAAGGGGGCTTACATCAAACTAAAAAGCTTACACACAACAAAGGAAACCACCAACAAAATGAAAAGCAGCCTATTAGATGGGAGGAAATATTTGCAAATCATGTATCTGATGAGGTGGTTAATACCCCAAAGATACAAAGAATTCATATAACTCAGTAGTTAAAAAAAAAAAAAGTCTAATTAAAAAATGGGCAGAGAATCTGAATAGACATTTTCCCAAAGAAGATAATACATTTGGCTAGCAGGTATATGAAAAGATGCTCATCACTAATCATCAGGGAAATGCAAATCAAATCACAATGAGTCACCACTTCACACTTGTTAGAATATCTAGTATCAAAAATACAAGAAATAATAAATGTTGGTAGGGATGTGAGAAAATGGAACTCTTGTGCCTTGTTGGTGGGAATGTAAATTGTTGCAGACACTATGAAGAAAGGTGTGTTTTACCTCAGAGAACTGAGAGTAGAACTACTATATGATCTAGCAGTTCTTCTGGGTATTTATCCAAAGAAAGTAAAACCAGTATCTTGCAAAGATATTGTTACCCAAGTTCATTATAGTATTACTTACAATAGCTGAGACATGGAAAGAACCTCAGCACCCATAGATGGATAAATGGGTAAAGAATATGTGATATATATATATCTCGTACATAAAATGTATGTATCTCATATATATACCACAAAAAAAGAAGGTATCACGTTATTTGTGACAACATGGATGGACCTTGAAGGCATTTTGCTAACTGAAAGAAGTTAGAGAAAGGGTGTGGAGTTTGATAAGTTCTTTATAGATTTTAGATACTAGCCCTTTATCTGATAAGACATTTGCAAATATTTTCTCCTGTTCTGTAGGTTGTCTTTTGGTTTCATCAGCTGTTTCTTTTGCTGCCAGCAGTTTAAGAGTACCTTTTTCCCTATACCTTTGTCAATATGTGGTTTAAAAATTTTTTTAATTATGACAATTGTCAAACCTCTTAACAAGTAGAAGGAATATTATAGTGAACTGTCCTGCCCATCACCAGTTTCAAATTTATCAGCATATCATCAGTCTTGTTTTCTCTGTACATCCCCACTCCTTACCCATTTCTAGGTATCTGATCTTTTTTTTTTTTTAATTTACAGCTTCATTGAGATAAAAATAAATTATTCATGCTTTGTAGGTGTATAATTTGATAATTTTTAGTAAATGTATAGAGTTGTGCAGTTATCATCACAATCCAGTTTTACATTTTCATTACACCAGAAAGTTCCCTCTTGCTCATTTATAGCCAATCCCCAGTCCCCTCCTCAGCCCAAGGCAACCCCTGATCTATTTTCTATCTCAATAGAGTTGTTATTTCTGGACATTTCATACAAACAATATGACACAATATATAGGCTTTTAGATATGATTTCTTTCACTTAGAATAATGTTTTTGAGGTTCATCCATGTTCTGATACTTATCAGGAGCTCATTCCTTTTTGTGCTGAATACTACTCCACTGTATGGATATAGTACATTTTGTTTATGCCTTCAGCAGTTGATGGATATTTGGATTGTTTCTAATTTTTGGCTTTGAACATTTGTGTATTATTAAGTCTTGTGTGGACAGATGTTTTTATTTCTCTTGAGTAGCTACCTAGGAATGGATGTTACAAGTTATGTTCAACATAGAACTGCCAAACTGTATCCAAAGTGATTATACCATTTGAAGTTCTAACCAGCTGTCTGGGGGCAGTTTCAGTTTTCTCCACATCACTAACACTTTTTATATTATTAGTCTTTTTTATTATAGCCATTCTAATAGTTGTGTGGTGGTATCTCAGTTTGGCTTTAATTCGTATTTCCTCAGTGCTGTTGATGGCAACCATCTTTTTGTGTACTTACTTGCTATTGCTTATCTTCTTTCGTAATGTGTCTATTCAAATCTTCTGCCCATTTTTCAGTTGGGTTTTTTGCCTTATTGAGTTGTAGGATTTTTTTTTTTTTTGTATTCTGTTTATACATTCAGTATCAGATAAGTGATAGTAAATACTTCCACTCTATGGCCTGTCTTCATTTTCTTATTGGTACCTTTTGAAATTTATTCCTGGTTTTAAGAAATTTGATTGTAATTTGCCTTGTGTAGTTTCCTTCATGTTTATTGACCTTAAGCTTCTTGGTTCTTTGGATTTATGATTTTAACCAAATTTGGGAAATTTCTTTATAAAAATAAAAAGATTTTTATTTTTGAGTAATCTTTATACCCAATGTGGGGCTCAAACCACAATCCTGAGATCAAGAATTGCATGTTCTACCAACTGAGCCAGCCAAGCACCCTCAAAAATTATTTTAGAAAGCATCATTATGTTTTCTTTTCTTTTTTTCCTTTTTAAAAAGATTTTATTTATTTATTTGACAGACAGAGACACACAGTGAAAGAGGGAACACAAGCAGGGGGGAATGTGAGAGAGAAGCAGGGAGCCTGATGCGGGGCTCTATCCCAGAACCCTGGGATCATGACCTGAGCCGAAGGCAGACACTTAATGACTATGCCACCAAGGCACCCCACATCATTATATTTTCTTAAGGGATGACACTTGAAGAGAATCCACAATTGAGTCAGAGTTTACTGACGATTCTGCTCATTTTTTTTTTTTTTAAGATTTTATTTATTTACTTGTCAGAGAGAGAGAGTGAGCACAGGCAGACAGAGTGGCAGAGGGAGAAGCAGGCTCCCCACAGAGCAAGGAGCCCAACGCGAGACTCGATCCCAGGATGCCGGGATCATGACCCGAGCCGAAGGCAGCCGCTCAACCAACTGAGCCACCCAGGCGTCCCGATTCTACTCATTTTTATCAGTCCCTTCCTTTTCTTTTGGTGTGTGTGTGTGTGTTTTTTTTAATAATGCACTGTTTTGTTTTCACCAATGTTATCTTCTGCAGTATCTGATTTGACTTTAATCTCATGTAATCTATTTTTCATCTCAGGTATAGTACTTTTTGATCTATAAAAGTTTTATTTGGGTCTTTTATATCTTAACATGGTTATCTTTTTACCTTAGGAGTTGGCAAAATACGACCCATGGGTCAAATGATGCCTATACCCTCCCTTCCCTTTTTAATATGGTTTCTAAGCTAAGAATAGTCTTTGTATTTTTTTTTAAAGATTTTATTTATTTATTTGACAGAGAGTTCACAAGTAGGCAGAGAGGCAGACAGAGAGAGAGGGGGAAGCAGGCTGCCTGCTGAGCAGAGAGCCCAATGCAGGGCTGGATCCCAGGACCCTGAGATCAGTGACCTGAGCCGAAGGCAGAGGCTTAACCTGCTGAGCCACCCAGGTGTCCCTAGTCTTTGTGTGTTTTTTTTTTTTTTAAGATTTTATTTATTTATTTGACAGACAGAGATTACAAGTAGGCAGAGAGGCACGTGGCGGTGGCGGGGGCAGGGGAGGGGTGGTCAGGCTCCCCGCTGAGCAGAGAGCCCGATGCTGGACTGCATCCCAGGACCCTGAGATCATGACCTGAGCCGAAGGCAGAGGCTTAACCTGCTGAGCCACCCAGGTGTCCCTAGTCTTTGTGTGTTTTTTTTTTTTTTAAGATTTTATTTATTTATTTGACAGACAGAGATTACAAGTAGGCAGAGAGGCACGTGGCGGTGGCGGGGGCAGGGGAGGGGTGGTCAGGCTCCCCGCTGAGCAGAGAGCCCGATGCTGGACTGCATCCCAGGACCCTGAGATCATGACCTGAGCCGAAGGCAGAGGCTTTAACCCACCGAGCACCCAGGCGCCCCTGGTCTTTGTATTTTTAAAGATTTGTTTATTTGAGAGAGAGAGCAGGAGGGAGGGGTTGAGGGAGAGGGAGAAAGAGAATCTAAAGTGGACTCCCTGCTGGCCGTGGAGCCTGACTTGGGGCTTGATTTCATGACCCTGAGATCAGGACATGAGCAAAAATCAGGAGTCAGATGCTCAATCAGCTGTACCTCCCAGGCTCCCAGTCTTGGCTTTTTTTTTTTTTTTTTAAATAAAGATTTTTATTTATTTTTTTGACAGAGATCACAAGTAGGCAGAGAGGCAGGCAGGGAGAGAGAGGAGGAAGCAGGCTCTCCGTGGAGCAGAGAGCCCGACTTGGGGCTCGATCCCAGGACTCTGGGATCATGACCCAAGCAGAAGGCAGAGGCTTTAACCCACTGAGCCACCCAGGCGCCCCCAGTCTTGGCATTTTTAAACAGTGGCGTTAAAAATGTGATGAAGATCTTAGTGGCCTCTCAAACCTAAAATATCAGGCAGTCCAGCCTCCACCCTAAACAAAATGTAACAGTAGAGGACGGGCACCTTGGTGGCTCAGTTGTTTAAGTGTCTGGCTTCCACTCACGTCGTGATCCCACGGTCCTGTTGTTGAACCCCGTGTCATGCTCCCTGCTCAGTGAGGAGCCAGTTTCTCCCCTCTGCTGCTCACCCCTCCTTGTGCTCTCTGTCAAATAAGTAAATAAAACCTTAAAAAAAAAAGACAGTAGAGGAATTTGGTGGTACACTGAAGGTCATGATAGCAACAACAGAACACAAATCCACTTAATTCATGACAGGATTTACTTAAATTTCCATAATAAAGGCCTAATGGAAGAAAAGGCACTTCTATCCCCAGGTATAAATACTATTAATATCAGTCTATGCTGTTGTATACCATGAAGTCCAGCTTTCAGCTAAAAATTATAGACACATAAAGAGCAAGAAGAAAATGCACCATCAAGAGAAAATCAATTAGAAGAACTAAATTCAGATATACATGGTTTAGTGGAAAAGGTTGATAACATGGTTAAACATACTGGGGATTTTAGCAGAGAGATGGAACACTTTAAGAAAGATTCAAATGGACATGGAGGATATGAAAAACACAGTAATAGATGATGAATGCCTTTGATGGGCATATCAGTAAAGCTGACACAGTTGAGGAAAGAATGAACGAACTTGAATAAGTCAATAGAAACTACCCGGACTAAAAGCAAAAGAGAAAAAGAGAAGAAGAAAACAGCATTTAAGAGCTTTGGGGAAATACGAAACTGTATAATATATGTCTACTAGAATCCTAGAAGGAGAAGAAAAGTGAGGCTGAAGACATCCAAGTACAGATTCGAGAAATTCAGAAGCAGGATAATTTTAAACATTTATTTTTATTTTTATTTATTTATTTGACAGACAGAGATCACAAGTAGGCAGAGAGGCAGCAGAGAGAGAGGAAGGGAAGCAGGCTCCCTGCTGAGCAGAGAGCCTGATGCGGGGCTCGATCCCAGAGGCTTTAACCCACGGAGCCACCCAGGCGCCCCAGGATAATTTTAAACATATACACCTTGGCCTACCAACTAGATTGCCTAGATACATCAAATTCAAACTCTGAAAATCAGGAAATTTTGAAGGCCACCAGGGTAAGGCATTACCTGATTTAGAAGACTGAAGAAATATAGCAGACATCTCAGAAACTATGCTAGTTAGAACACAATAAAGTGACATCTTTTAAGTACTGAAAGAAAAAATGACTCTCCAATCAAGAAGGAAAATTAAAGATGTTTTCAGGGAAGCAGAAGCTGAAATTACTCATTCTCAGAAGACCTGAACTATTAAAAGATAATAGTACTGATATGATGCCAGACAGAAAAATCTACCCCCCAAAATGAAGAGAGCTGGTAATGATAAAAACTGAAGATAAATATAAAATTGAATTTTCTTACTTTTAATGACTAAAATGTAACCATCTAAAGCAGAGGTTGGCAAATACTGCTTTAAAGGGCTGTTTTTATTTTTGTTTTTTTTTGTTTTTAAGATTCTATTTATTTACCTGACATGGAGATCACAAGTAGGCAGAGAGGCAGGCAGAGAGAGAGGGAAGCAGGCTCTCTGCTGAGCAGAGAGCCCGATGCAGGGCTCCATCCCAGGACCCCAAGACCATGACCCGAGCGGAAGGCAGAGGCCCCAACCCACTGAGCCACCCAGGCGCCCCAGGGCTGGTTTTTTTTTTTTAAAGATCTGCAGACTGTAGGGTGTGGTAACTACTCAACTCTGCTCTTACAGCACCAAGGCAGCCATAGACAATACATAAAAGAATGCATGTAGCTGTGTCTCAGTCAAACTTAAAGAAACTGGCAGCCAGTTTCTAAATGCCAAGACTTAAAACAAGAACTGTAGTGAAGCACTGTTGGTTTATAGCATATTTATAATGAAAATGAATGACAAGAGTAGCACAAAGGTTATTATATCCTACCTAAAGCAGCATAATATTTGAAGGCATGCCGGGATTTGTTAAAGATACATATTGTAAATTCAAGGGAATCATGAAAAACATTGAATATAGCATGGATATATTAAGCCTAAGTGGAGATAAAATGGAATTATAAATTCACTCAATCCAAAAATAGGTGGAAGAAGAGGTTACTGCAGTAGTGAACCAGACAGAACAAATAGAAAACGATTATGAAGAGAAGAGGTTTTAATCCAAGCACATCAAAAATCATATTACATGTAAATGGTCTAAATCTATTAAAAAGACAGAAGTTGGTTGGTTGGATAGAAAAATAAGATTCACCAACAGATACATAACCATACCCCATGTCCTTTTAATGTATACTTTATTTACTCTTTACACACTTTACCTCCTTTTTTTTTTTAACTTACAGAGATTACTCTTTGGAGATAAAGATTTAGTTCAAGGGGCGCCTGGGTGATTCAGTTGGTTAAGCTGCTGCTTTCTGCTCAGGTCATGATCACAGGGTCCTGGGATTGAGCCCCATATCGGGCTCCCTGTTCAGCAGGGAGCCTACTTCTCCCTCTCCCTTTGCCTGCTGCTTTGCCTACTTGTACTCCCTATCTCTGTGTCAAATAAATAAAAACCTTTAAAAAAAAAAAAAAGATTGAATTCAAGTCCCTGTTTATACCTCCTAGTATTCTATTGGTTAGATGTACCAATTTATCCAATCATATTTTCTGATATATATTTGGATTGTTTCCATTATTTTCCTGTTATAAATAGTGCTATGATTAATATCCTTTTGCATGCATTTTTGTTTGTTTGTTTTTGCTGGTAGATTTTTGGGGTGGATTCCTAGAATCTGTGTCAAAGAATAAATAGGTGAGGTAAATTTGTTAAGTAGTCCAAAGTTCTTTCTATAACAGCTCATACCATTTTGCATTTGCACCCACAAAATTAGTCCTTGTTTACATTCAACCTCACCGATACTATGTTATCAATATTGTGTGAAATTTTCGCTAATCTAACAAAGGATAAATGGCATTTTAGTACATTTTTTAAAAAGATTTATTTATTTTAGAAAGAGAGAGCACAGCAGGAGGGGCAGAGAGGAAGAAAGAGACTCCTTAGCAAACTCCATGCTGAGTGCAGAGCCCAATGCAGGGCTCGATCTTATGACCCTGAGATCAGGACCTGAGCCAAAATCAAGAGTTGGACACTCAACCAGCTGCATCACCCAGGCATCCTTCAGTGTAGTTTTAATTTGTATTTTTAACATGTATTTTTCTTTTTCCTTCCTTCCTTCCTCCCTTCCTTCCTTCCTTCCAAGATTTTTCATTTATTTGAGAGAGCAAGAGAGCAAGAGCAGAGGGAGGGACAGAGGGAGAGGGACAAGCAGACTCCACACTGAGCAGAGCCTGTCATGGGGCTCAATCTCACAACCCTGAGATCATGAACCGAGTGGAAACCAAGAGTTGGATGCTTAACTGACTGAGCCACCCACGTGCCCCTTAATATGGATTTTTCTTACTGTGAGTGAAGTTGAACATCTGTTTGCATATCCTTACAAACCATAATTTTTTTCATTTATCTTTTGATTTTGCTTATGTTGTTTGTATTGTTAGACATTCAAAAATGTAATTAAAATTTGTCAGTATTCTCTATTGCTCTTGCATCTTGAATCATAGTTAAGAATAATTTAAAGGAAAATGATTTGTCTATAATCAGTCTATATGGGATTTTTTCCTGATATTTGTAATGTTTAATTTTTTATATTTAAGTTTTGATCTACTTTGAATTTTTTCTTAATTTGGAAGCAAGAGAGAATCAGTTTTGTCTTATAACATTTGACTATCCAATTCAAAGAAATCAACTTTTTCCCTACTGATTTGAGATGCTGCTTTTGCCCTGTATGTGCTTTTCACATGCAGTTTGTCTATTTTTGGGTTTTTCATTTCATTAGGCTATTTGCTCACTTGTCAATACAGTGGTGGTTCAGTTATGGAGGCTTTACAAAATGTTTTCATATTGGCTAGCTCCTTTTCATTGCTCTTGCTGTTTCATGGTTTTTCTAGATACTCAGCTTTCTAGATAGTTAAACTCACCTACCTCCACAAAAACTTGCAAGTACTTTTATTGTATGTAAATTTTTAAATTACTTAAGGAGAATTCAGTGCTTAACTTATTGAAGTATATACTTGATGTGTTCTTTACCTTCCTCCAGTCCAAGGACACTGAACAGTAATGCTAAAATTTCTCCTTCCAACTTAAGTGCTGTGTATGTCATATATTTTTGCTGTATTTTAAAGCCCAGATGAGATTATTTCTTCATGGTGTCAAAATTTGTAGCCTATATATTTACTAATTTTCATCTTGATCCTTCTTGCTAATTTAATTTCCTATCTACCTCAAAACAGTTTCAATTTTTCTGTGGTGGTTTATACATTTTTTTTTTTTCGTATTTGATGGTTTATAGTTTACTGTGATTAGCTAGGTATAGACTTATTTTTATTAGTCCTTATGGGATTTCCTCAGCATTCTAGATCTGAGGGTTGGTATTTTTCATCAATTTGAAAAAGTCTTATCTTGTTTTTGTCTTTATCCCATTTCTCTCTTTTTCTCTCTTTTTTTGTGTGCAAGTATAATTAGACATGTACACTCCGTTCCCTGTATCTCCAGTTCTTGCTTTTGTTGTCTATTTCTTTGTCTTTCTACATTGTATTCTATATTAGTAAGTGGATTTCTTGCATTTGGATAGTTAAGCATCATACTTAAGTGGAATTTTCCTGTGGTAGATAAACACACAAATCCATATTCGTGTATTGCAGGATGAAAATTACGTACATGCTTCAGAGACCCAAAAAAGAACAGTAATTCTCGTTATAACTCCCAGATAATCTACTATATATATCTTATTTTCAGGAAACCTGGTATCTTCTTACTACTGTTTGTAATAGATGAGAAAATATAGTCTGACTTCCAAGCATCCTGATGGCAGAATGTAGTTTGTTTCACAAGTAGGGACTGTACCAGTACTCTAGTTATTTAAACTTGCATAACTCATAACAGTATACTGATTGATGCAAGTCAAGTAAGTATGATTATATATGGTATAATTTTTTAAATTCAGAGGCATGCTATTTATCATGTATTTGTCCCACTATAATTTATGTTTTTATAGAAACCATTTCATTTAAGTGATTCTACTTTGAATAATAATTTCAATTTATGTAAATGAACTTTAGTTAACTCATAACTTGGACTAAGGTTAATTATAAACTGAATAGTATATAGACCGGTAATATTGAGTATTATATTAAATATATTATACAAACATTAAACATTATATTATACATATTCAAAATTAAAAACGGATATAGACATACAATGATAAATTTTTAGAAACCCTTCCATGAATTTAGCCAGATATCTTGAAAATCTGCATAATCTAAGTGAAGAAAAATGATCATGTCTTATGTTTCAACAAAATTGACAGTACATACCAGAGAAGAACAGATCTATGAAGATCTTGTGTTTGCTCTTAGATTATTATTATTTTTTTAAGATTTTACTTATTTATGACAGAGAGAAATAGCGAGAGAGGGAACACAAGCTCAAAAGAGCTGGAGAGGGAAAAGCAGGCTTCCTGCTGAGCAGGGAGCCTGATACAGGGCTCTATCCCAGGACACTGGGATCATGACCTGATGAGCCACCCAGGTGCCCCTCCTCTTAGATTACTGAAGGAAGAACTTTGATGGCAGTCTTAATAATAAAAATTAACAGTATTATATTATTAGCAAGCATCAGTAGCACTACCAGGGATTGTTCTAAGTGCTTTCCAAAAGGTAATTATTATTATTATTTCTGTTTTATAAACAAATAAATTGAGGCACAGAGCCTTTAAGTGACTTGCCCAGGGATACGTATCAAGAAAGTGGTGGAACTGAGACTGAAACCCAAACGCTGTGGCTGTAGATTATGGACGAGTAAAGGGCCAGACAGTAAATATTTCAGGCTTAGCTCATAAGGTTTCTATTACTACTACTCAGTTCTGTCATTGTATTGTGCAAGCAGCCACAGCCAATATGTAAATGGATGGGTATGGTTGTTTTCTTATAATACCTTATTTATTGATGGGATATTTGAATTTCATATAATTTTTAGTTGTCACAAAAAGTTATTCCAGATTTTTCTTTTCTTCTTCCCTTCCCCTTCCTCCTCTTCCTCCTCTTCCTCCTCCTCCTCTTCTTCTTCTTTAACAATTTAAATATGGCTAACTATTCTTATCATGCATTATTCAGTAGGCTATCACTGGGTCAGATTTAGCCTGTGGGTGGACAGTCGTCTGCCAGCCCTCCTCTAGACTGCCACGTATATTTTGGGGTCCTACCTTCTTCTATTCTGGACTCCCCCTCCACCATACAGTTTTCTTCCATGAGTTTAGGTAACTTGATCTCTAAACATTTAGTTGATCCTTTATTCCAGTCAATGGGAAATACAACAGATTTAAAACTTGAAGTTTCTACTTCTATGTATAATCTAGATTTTTTTCCCCTAGTGATTCATTACCACATAAATACTTGTTTACTTCCCTGAAGCCCCAAGGCAGAGCTATCTAGATTTGTTTTTATTTACTCTTACTTTGCAGGTAATTTTAACATTTTAATACCATTATCATGGAGTTGGGCCTTGTTATTGAGGTAGCTGATAGTGGGGCTTGGACAAATCTCTCTTTTGTAATGTTGGCTCCTCTTTCATGTTCACATAATTCAGACATACAATTCTGCCTATTTTTTTGGATTCTGTACAAGGTCACATTGCGTCTGCATACTGATATCTAAATATATTTCGTAGCACATTTTATTTCTGCTAAAAGCCTTTATTATCTCTCTCCCTCTTTTAATACGACTAATTGCCCTACCAGTCAATACTCTTCTACTCAACATAATGATACAATCCCTTTCCCTTCTACTTAGTGCAAATTTAACACCTCTGTTTCAACAGGTTATAATACATATGTAAAGTACAATACTATGGTAGTACAGAATTAGCTATATATTTGGAGAGAAGGAAGGGCATTTTAGACCAGATTCTTAGGTGAAATTGTGTAAATAGGTCTGGAGGAAGCAACAGATCCAAAGACCTTGAGAGCATAGGAGTTAAGGAAATGGGAAGAACCTTGCTGTGATTGGAGAGCACAAAATTTCTGATAAAAGCTATGTGTGTAAGTATAGTTTTGAATCAGACATAAAAGTTCTTATATCATGACAAGGAATTTGTATTTCCTGCTCTAGATTAATAATCTCAAATACCTAAATGGAATGGGAAGGGAATGATAGTAAAAAAATAAGCAGCTAGTATGTGGGAGAGGTGGATGGAGACTGGCAGGTTGGAAAGGAGGTTCATGTTCTGTGTAAAGGCAGTAATTGCTCAGCTTATTTTATCATAGAGAGATGCAAACCCTGTGGTATAGGGGTTCCTGTTTTTTTAGGAGCCCGGAGAAATCTAGATTTAATCTGAAATAGCAAAGTTTTAAAATATTAGCAACTGATTGAAATATTTTTTTAAATATTTTATCCATACAAAGTAAGTGTGTCAGCTGAAGGTCTTCACTTTCGATGACACAATCCAGACAGCAGTTTGTAAAGTCTGTTAAGTAGTCAAATCATTCTGTGTTTTAGGATGATAACAATGGCAGCTGTATTAAACATGTACTTTTAAGTAAGTGTGGAATAGCAAGACTGGAGATAGGAAGAGTCTGTTAGAAGTTTAAAGATGATGTAGATGTGAATTAATGGCTTAATAGGGATAGAGAAGATGCCAGAGGTACATTGATGGGGCTTTTTTCATATTCATTGATAGTAAAATAAATAATTGCAGAAGGGTTAAAAATGACAAATAATTCTTTACATTCTTGGCCCCCAAGTTGTTTTACTAATGTGGACTCAACTGCTTTGACCAGTTTATTATATATCCGTCTAGATAGTTTGACAATATGCATTGGTATTCTTGTGTCCTCTATCCTCTCCATCCCATCACACAAATGATAATGTAATTAATATATTTCTGTATTTTTTTCTTAACAGTATATCTTAGAATTTTCCCATTATCTATTCATATAGATTTAAGATGTATTCTCTCTAATATTCTCATTAACATTTGCATTATATTTCATTATCTGGGTATATTTCCCAGTCCCCTGTGGTAGACAATTAGCATGTTTCTATTCTTTTGCTATTACAGATCATTTGTGGATGCATGTCCCTCAATGTCTTTGAGTTGATTTGTGTATATTTGGCTGATTTGCTTTTGTAAGTGGAATTGCTAAGTCAAATGATTACGTGCGTATTGTAAATTTTCTGATGACTACTACTGTGTTGCCCTTTAAGAGAGGTAGTACCTCTTACCATCCCTCCAACAAGATATCAGAGCCTATTTCTCTACATCAGAACCGTTGTAAAATATGTCAGCATTTTCATTTTTGTAAATATGATAGAAAAGGTATTTCATCACTTACTTGAGTAAAGTAGAACATCTTTTCATATTTGAAAAAAAAAAATTCACTTTTTTTTTTATGTGTGAGGTAGTCCTCTCTTAGTGTTTTACCAGGTGGTTAACTTTTTAAAAAATTAATTCTTCAGGGGTGTCTGGGTGGCTCATTGGGTTGTGTCCAACTCTTGATCTTAGCGACTGTTGATCTTAGCTCAGGTCTTTTTCTCAGAGTCATGAGTTCAAGCCCTGCATTGGGTTCCATGCCCAGTGTAGATCCTATTACTTGTTGAAGCTTTTTAACAGATTCTCAGTGTATCATTTTGCTTTGACAGCTTTTCTATTTTTTGGTCTGTTGACACTTAAAAATTTTAAGTAAAGTTTTATAAAATATGGGGCATGGTTATTATGTTATATTTAGAAATCTTTGTAATTACTGTGTAATACTTGGGGCATTTACATAATTTTTAAAAACTATATAGTCTCATAGTATGTTTGCATTCTAAAAAACTTCATTCTTAGAGATTAGTTTGGATTAAAGGCAAAAAGTGAGTAAAAAAAATACAACTTTGGGTATTCCTAATTGAAGATCTTGTAGGTAATTAAAATCTAAAGATTCTGAGTTATTTGTCACTTGCTCTACTTTAGGACTGCTAAGTAATACTAAATAATTTTCATAGTTTTTCATGCTCGTGGTTAGGAAATAAGTCATATATCTTCTTATATGAAGTATAAATTATTAAAAACACAAAGTATTTTGTAACAGTGTTTTCCAAAAACAATATTTAAAAAGGAGGAACCACAGATTTTTGGGCAGTCTGTTAGGAGTGGGATAATCAAGGTAAGCCCAGAGTTTGAGAACCCATGTGTTGTTTATTAGATACCTAATTGGTGATACTACTAAATATAAATGTTGCCTGAGAGTTTCATAGTGACTCTCTAATTTTCTTACACTTTCATGTTAATTTTCCATCCTTTATATCCATCTGAAGAAAATTAGATTTTGAATTTTCTAAGGGGCCCATTGTACCAGGGTGAAGCTGGACCCATTTTAAATCATGTTGACATGTGTAGCAACATTTTTGCCACCTGATATACCATTGCTTTTTTTTTTTTTTTTTTGCATTGTGAACACTGGTGGGCATGAGTAATGTAATTGTTCATTTTATAGTTCTAGAACTTCAGTATATTTCTTTGTATTTTCTTTGAGGACACTTAAAAGTTTACTGAAAACCTAACATGAATCTTAAATGATCAGTGTCATGATTCAAATCTGGCTATTTTAAAACTAAGTATCTGATATTACATAGTTTTTATCTCTTGAGAATATTTTAAATTGGGGCAAAAAAAAAAACAAACCACCTAAAGAAACAACAGAAGTTATTATTCACTTGTTCTTTCTAGGAGCTTCTTTGAGTTGCTGCTGTTCTTTGGAAGAGATGAGTTTTATGAAGAGCCCTTAAAGGATATTCTTGGATCATTCCAGGTAAAACAACTTAGTCCTTCGCATTTTGTGTACATTTAACACATGCCTTATTCTTCCCCTAAAAATGGTATATTGATTATTTATTGCTTTTAAGTTTTTATATTTACTACGATGGCAGTGGTTAGGATCCTATATATTTTACTAGCAGAAAAAGGTGGTTCTTAAAATTAACTTTTAGCTGTATTTCTAAAAGATGTTCAAATTAACATTCCAGTTCCACATTTGCTAGACCAGAGCTTGCTGCTACCACCCTTGTAGATTCCTAAGCACATCTTGCACATATACTCACACATTTTATTGCTATTGGCTTTGGTTTCAAAGCCCCATGTAGAACTCAGCCCTATTAATAAAGGACTCTTCTTGCCTACCCTAAAAGCAGGCTGCCTGTCCCATGTCCCTTTTCCCTTTGGATGTATTCTGATTTTCTCATATATTTATTTGTTTTCTCAATAGCCTTCCCAAGATAGGAAGCAGTTTTTTTTTTTTTTTTTTTTTTTTGCACATGCTATATGAGAGGAGGAAGTAAATCTGGAAGAGCACAACAAAGATCCAAAGACCTGTAGATGCAAAAAAACCAAAAACAAAACAAACATCTTGTAGATGCAAGAACATTTGATATTTGATCTTCTTTTTTTTTTTTTAATTTTTTTTTTTGTTTTTGGACAGACAGAGATCACAAGTAGCCAGAGAGGCAGGCCAAGAGAGAGAGGGGGGAAGCAGTCTCCCTGCCAAGCAGAGAGCCCAATGTGGGACTCCATCCCAGGACCCTGAGACCATGACCTGAGCCGAAGGCAGAGGCTTTAACCCACTGAGCCACTCAGGCACCCTGATCATTTGATCTTTTTACCATATACTTGGGAAGCAGTATCTAGTACTCTGGCTAACTAATATGTCCTTGTAATCTCATCATCATTCTCTGGGGTGGAATAAAGGAAGATGTAGTTTGAGCTCCCTCTAGGGGTGAAGTCTTTAGACATTTTAAATTTATTCCTGTGATGCATTAATAAGAAAGGCTTTAGGTCAACTAGGAGTATTGTCCATCTTTAGGAAGGAGATCAGCATAGTAACAGAAGAGTCATGCAGTGCTTTCTCTCACCTAGAATATTTATTTTGTATTTATTGAAATAAATCTTTTAGGCTGAATTAAAATAGATTTTTATGATTGCTCACTCTGGTGCATACATAGACATAGGAAAATTAGAAGCAGACTTAATTGGCTAAGATATATCTAAACTTCTTCACATTCAGAATCTGACTCTAGATTTGTTTTTTCCACTCAGTCACTCTGTTTTTCTCTACCATTTTGTCTTCAGTGGCATCAAACGTGTTGATGAGGTAGCATTTCCTAAAATAGTTGATAAACGAGCTAAAAGCCATTGGCACTGGGCTTTTGAAAGCTTAAGCTGGTTTTATGGTTCTGTTTAACCATCCAGCTTTTGACTTCTGCTTCAGAGTATTTTTAAGTTATATTAATTGCTCTATACCCTTCCCATACCATTTGCTTCCCACAAATTTGGAGAGTGCTAGTCTCTTGGATTTTATTGAGTCACCAGTATACCTTTTTGCCAGTTTTCATGCTGTCTCTTTGAATGTCCATGGATACAGAATGACAACTACATTGTGATCATTACCAGACTGATTTGGATTCTAAGACAGCATTGACTATAAAACATATTCTGATTTTAGAGTTGTAGAAATAGGGAAAAAATGTATCTTAGAATCAGTAAAACAAAGTATATTATATTAAACATTATACTTTATCCATTCTTATATTTAGCAAAAGGAGTAAAAATACCTATTTTCATGGAGCTTTTTTTTTTTTTAAAGTTTATTTATTTTTTTTTTTAGTAATCTCTATACTCTGTATGGGGCTTGAACTCATGACCTCAAGATCAAGAGTCCTGTGCTTTTCCAGCTGAACCAACCAGGTGCCCCATTATGAAGTTTACACTCTAAAGTCTATATTCAGTATTTAAAACTTTTGTAATTTTCCATTCCACTTTTCCTTGACACTTGTGTTTTTGGCATTTCATTCTTGAATTTTTACTAGGCAAATACTTACTTGGTCACCAGTATATGCTAAGCACTAAGCCCTGGGAAAAACAGTAGTAAGCAAAACCAGGAAAAAAATCCTCCTATTGTGGAATTTAATTCTAGTGTAAAGACAGAAGGACAATAAATCAAATCTTCATATATTTGAGAGTATTTTGAAAGTGACAAATGACTCACAGGAAAATGAAGGGAGATAGGGAATGCTGGCATGGTGGTATTGGGGAAGGTAATTTCAGTTTTAAATGAGATAGTCAAGAAATGCCTCATGAAGATGTTAACTGAGCACTGATAATGGGAACTGCTGAAGTGTTTGTAAAGTAGATGAAAGACAATATTTGAATTATGTTTTAAATGTGTGAAATCATAACATCTGTGAAGGAATTTTTTTTTTTTTTGAGCAGGGTTTTCAATTCATTTTCAGAATAATTCCTCAGAGAAGAGTTCTTGTTTTTGTACTGTTTCCTGTCTCCTACTCAATTGCTAAACCCACCCCTCCTTTTGTTCTCTTTCATTTTTAAAATCTCTGTGCCACTTCTGCCACTTTCATTGCTACGACTTCTTCCACCTTCTTTCTTCTACTCTGAATTTTCTTAAGCCTCTAACTCCTGCCTCCCAGGAGAGATTGCACCATCTTTCATCCTCCATTTTCTGAACTGAGCTGTGGCTGCTTGGTGTTGTCTGGCCTGTGCCCTTAGCGGTGCACAAAGGGCCAACATGTAGTTTATCATGTACACTTAACTGAAACTTTTGCATTTGCTAAGCTCTGTAAATTCCCCAGGCTTTTGACTCATCTCTGCTAGTCCAGTGATAATCCCAATGTCACTTTTTGGAATGTTTTTATATTTTCTAATGCAAACCCTGTTTCCCCAAGTGGTTCATTACTATCCATCTTTCATAAAGATGTGTACAAGCTTAAGAGCTTGCGCTTTCTCCTCTACTGTAAGTAGGACAAACATAATGTTGCTTATACTTTAATATACCTGGGAATCTTGCTAAAATGCAGATATTGATTCAGTAGTTCTGGAGTGGGGAGCCTGAGAGTCTGCATATCACGCTCAGAAGTGATGGCTGTGGTGCTTGTCCCCGCACCACAATTTTGAGTTAACAAGGGATTAACATTCTTTGCTGGATTTGAGTTAATTATCCCTCCTGTTGGTGTGGGCTCTGAAGTCATACTACCTGTATTTCTGTTTTCACAGTAAGACCAAAACCTGGCCCTTAGGTTTATTCTTAAGATACTCTTTTCTTCAATGAATTTCTGATCTCCTAAAATCTGAGTTGCTCAAGTAGAAATTTTAAATCTTGTTACTGACTGACTGTAATTTTTCCTCTACCTTATTCCAAGAGAAAGTTTCATCCTTAGAGCCAGGTGTTCCATTTGCTGACTTCTAAAAGCTTGATTTCTTAATTTTTGTCTTCCAGTAGTTTTTCTTTACCTCAAAGATGATGATACATTTCTTACATGGTGAGCCTACCAGCTTATTATTTTTAATCTGTTCATTGGTGAGCTTTCCATAGGCTTGTGATTGAATTCATACACTGGGTCTCCAAAACCCATTAATGTAATTAAATTTATGACAAAAATAACATGAGAACAGAATTCCTAATGAATATTGGAAACTAGGATCAGGATCTATATCAAGTCCTCAAGGATGAATCCATCTCAAGTGGTAAGCCAAACAGTACTTGATTAACTGAATGTGATTAAATAGGGGAGAGGGGAGGCCTTCTGAATGCTTTCCAGTAATGCCCCATACCCCTATCAGCTTGTAACAGTGGAAACTGGAAGAAATATCAGATGGTGGGCCATTAGGTGTATGGCCAATCTCATTCTTGTTGGTCCTTCCTGAAAGTGCACCAGGTATGCAGTAGAGCCCACACGACAGGAATACTGATGCGACTAAGCTATCAATATTCAAAATAGGATGTATGGCTCTCCATTAAAGCATTCCTTCCATTGAGAAAATGACCCAAACTAAATGCAGCCTGCCCCCATACCCAGAGGTTAGAAAGTTTTTCAAAGAGCTATGGTTGTCTCCCATTGTAGCTTCCTCTTTACTGCCTGATGGGCCATTGATCTAACAAAGTAAACTTAACCTTTCTCTTCTGTCTTGGTTGAGCTTAAAGGAGTCAGAGAGACCTATTTACCCATTAGTAAAACAGCTCTCTGTTCTAGATATTCTAGGTAAAGATGAATAAAGAGATTAATGCCAGTTACCATCAGTACATGGTTTAGGTAATAGGACCATTAAAGGATCAGTTTTGTTCTTTCTGTGGTTGAGTTCAGGGTATCCTCCATGAAACTGGAAGTGAAATTGTAAAGAAGGGACCATCCCAGAGAATGTATGGAGTTAAAATATTGTATGGAGATGAAACTTCTAAATTAAAAGTAGGTGATCAACAGCAGATTAGCTCCAGAAAAAACTCAATCAGTGAAGGAAACAGATCTCAAAAAATATATTTTCATTTCATAGTTACATGCAGCCTTATCTTATTGTACAGTGTCTTCAGTTTTCAGGATAAAGGAGAGTTCCTACAAATGCAGGACTCATGTAAAACAGGATTCTCATAAGGGAAAAAAATAAAATGAGTCTGGCAGTGAACTTCTCCACTGTAACAAACACTGGAATAAATAAATAATGTCTATAGAGTTTTTCAAGGGAAAAAATATTACATAATAATAAGCTGCCAAGCCCTATAGATTATGAGAGGGGGCAACAGAAAGAAATAGCCCAAATACTAGAAAAACAAAGCAACTGTAAGACTTTTATCAGGAAAAAAAAGTATGCCAGCTGATTAGAAATGGTCAAAACAAAGAATTTATAAATACAGTTGTTATAGAATTAAAAAATAGGACTGATGTGAGGAAACTAAAATTAGTAGATTATTGTTAATATGGCTGTAATGAAAATTCTTTAATGTTAGAAATGATTCTGGAAAAAGAATATACAAGTACACACATGGTAACAGAACCAAAATTTCAGATTATGATATTGACTGGATGTAGGTAAGGAAAGTAGGAAGAATCAGGTATATTTTGGGGGGCACTTAAGCTGATATAACCATATAGAGTAGTGCCATACACTAAATGGGCAGTGATTATAGGGGGAAGAGCAGGATATAGAAAGAAGATAACTTTTATTCTAGACAGAGTTTTAAATATCTTTGGAACATCTAAGTACTAATGTCTAATGATGGTCAGATTGATCGGCCTATATTTGCATCTTTCTTGCCTTTTTTTTTTTTTTTTAAACCAAGAACGTGTATTACTTTCATAAATCAAGAGAAAAATAGATGTTATAAAGCCTCCCACCCCCACTGTGGGGGGAAAAAAGTAGACCCTGGAGTAATAAGCAAAATGCTATCCAGTAATCTAAAAGCCTTATTGCTAGAGCTCTGCAGTTTTAGTAAGCCTGCCTTGACCTCAGTGAAAACTCTGTCGTTATCCCTTGGGATCAGTGTATAAGTCACAAAGATCTTTTTTGTTCAGAATAGAAGTAGGCCTTAGTTAAGCTTTCCTTCCTGAGACTCCACCCTATTTTTCAATCTTCTTATCCTTCTCCCGGTAATTGGGGGAAGCAGATGCGGTAATTGGGGGAAGCAGATGCGAGGAGGTAACGGGATACAACCTCCCAAGCAGGAGGAGGTCCGACATTATTTTATTGCGATAGCATCATAAAAGAAGAGCAAAAAGAATCAAAAGTACAAGAATGAGCCATAAGAAAGGAATTTAAATAAATTGTTATGCCCATCCTTTTTCACTGGGGCAAGTATTGATTTTCCATAATGGAAGTCAAAGTGTATATTCATTAGCATTTATTCATTGGCCTCCCAGATTTTATTTTCCGCTAATATGAAGTTTAAAAGATTTATTTAATTAGAGAGAGAAAGAGCGCGTGTGTGAGAGTGTTCATAGGAGAGAGGAGCAGTGGGAGAGGGAGAGAAAGACTCTCAGGCAGACTCCCTGCTGAGCACTGAGTATGGAGCCCAGTGATGGGCCTCGATCTCACAACTGAGAGATCATGACCTGAGCTGAAATCAAGAGTTGGACACTTACCTGACTGAGCCACCCGGGCACCGGTAATATGAAGAACCTACTTTCTACTGAAACCTTCTGGACTATGTTCTTTTCCTAGACTACTTGGAATAAGCTGCCCAAAGACTTAATTTGGTTAAGTCCTAATCTTGGTATTTAAACCATCTTTGTAGTACTGGTTAAAATGCTTTTAGAGAATATGATCATACCAACTTAATAATATCAAGACATTTTGAAGAGCAGTTTCAGAATTGTGTTCACATACTCTTTTCTTCTCTAATAGAAGTTCTCTCCTGTCTGTGCTTAATTCCATTTTGACTGCATGTGATGCCACCCTACTCCCCCCACCACAAGCTTTTCTACTGTTACTGAAACACTAATCCCTCTCTTCTGTTTTGGTTTGATAAGTCTCTCCAACTATGCTGTTAGAGCTCATGGGCAGGGGCTACTTTCACCCCTGTGTCTCCGGCATTTAGTATCTTAGCTCTTAGTATGAATATGTTTGCCAATACAAATGAAGGATAAATAAGTCCATAGGCATTTCTTTCTTTAAAAAAAAATCCCTCTTAGAGATGTATCATCATTGCTGAACTCTGAAAAACAAGAAGCAATGAGGTGTATTTTCTGAAATTTACTTCATGGTCCATTGGTTACTACTATACAGTAAGAGGGGGACAGATCAACAAATGCATTGATGAGATGAAACCACTGAATATTTATTTGTGGATTCTACTTTGACAGTGTGTAGAAAAAAGAAATTGAAGTCTGCTTAAGTGTGAGAAAGGTATAAGGGAAGAGATTTCACTATCTGTGAAAGAAATATGCTTGACAAGTATTACATATATTTAACACTGGGAATGAAAAAGACTGATGTTAAAATTGGAAGTTTCAGATTCTGAAATCATTTTATAAAAACTGTATTCCTTAGATAAATTTTGTGTTGAAATGGGTAAAGCGTTGATATTTTTTTCACTGTCATTTATATGTTTGAAATTACTTCTATTAATAATTCTTATATATTACCACCCCAGAAATATTTTCACTTTCTCTATACTTTTTTTTTAATAATCTGAGAAGGAAACACTTTACATCAACTGTTGAAGTTCTGTGATCACTTTGAAGAGATTTAAGAGCCAGAGTTATTTCAAGCATAATATAATAAATAAACTTGAGACAGTTAAGCTCAAGGGACCAAGAGCAAGCCTCCAAAAGATAAGGCTGTCAGCACACATAAGTTGTATATCTCAGGAAAGGCCAGTATACCCTGACACATGGAATGACAGTCATCTCAAAAGCAGGTACTAGACACTGCATTGATAGTTATTCATACCACAGTATGCAACTATAAACAAAGATCTTATATTCTGAGCATCTTAAAATTTTGTGTTGTCAGGAGCAGGCATGATAAGATTAATAGTTTGAAAATAGCTCTGAAAGTGCATTAGGGTCATTGAAGCGTTCATTGATCAGTGAAAGATGATTCTGTAGTGTCCTAATACATAACTAGAATTATGAGCATCTTAGTGCTTGAAGTACTAATTTTATGTTTTCCCAGATAAAATACTAGATCATAGAAAATTCAGCTGTAAAGAACTGTTAAAGGTCATTAAATGCAGCCTAACTTTAACACATGGTGAAATGAAGGACACAGAGATTCATTCATTCATCCATCCATTCAGTAATGTTTATTGGAGATTAACTTGCCCAATTTGTATCATTTCCAGTATTGTGACCTGTTCTCTTGACTAAGTCTGTTGGCTCTTTTCTGCTGAAAGATTTTGTATTTATCTTTTTGTGTGGGAACCTGTACTCAAGTAAATCTTGCATACACCTTAATTCTGCATCAGGGTCTATCTTACAGGTTAGAATCATTACAATAGCACTTCTCTGTTGGCCATGTTATTTCCTTACCAATTTAAAAATGTTAATAGTAGTGTTGTGCTTTTATTAGCATGGCAGTCACCGATTCTGAAATTTGGTTATGCTCTCAGTTAAAGGTTGTGCTGTACTTACTATTGGCTTCCCCTTCAGGTAGAACTCCCAAATGCTAATTTAAGTAACATTTACATTTACTACTTCAGATTTTTAAAATGTATAAAAATGTAATCATGTATTAAACAGGGAACAGTTACTTTCATTTAAATATCCATTTAAGTTGAATTGATATAATCATGTATTTGCAGCTATGTAGATGTCAAAAAAATAGGTTTAAAGAAATTTTTTTTAAAGTTTTATTTATTTAAGTAATCTCTGGACCCAACATGGGGCTTGAACTCATGACTCTGAGATCAAGGGTTATATGCTCTTCCAACTGAGCCAACCATGTGCCCCTAGAGAAATGTTTTATTTATACTGCTATCTTAATAAAATGCTTTGTGATCTAACATTTTGAGACCTTCCAAAGATTTATTGAGGAGAGAGAAGAAGAAGTTAATGTGGTTATCTAAATGATAGCAGATGAAGGTCTACACTAGGGTGTAAACAGTAGAAATAATAGGAAGAAGCACATCAGATAATAAAGAAAATTGACATAATAATTAGGATCAGTAGAAGACCGTGAGTTTTATATTAGATTCCAAACCCAATGTAAGAACAAAAAATAACCGGGACTCTCTAGACTTCTGATAGGACAGCCATCTAGGTTTTAAAAAAATACATACGTATCAATACACGTATTTTTTTTTTTGCATACATTTACTAACATTCTATACATTATGAAACAAAAACATTTTAAAAAGATAAAAGTAAAATAATGTTTTAACAGTGTAAAAACTAATGACAGAAGTGTGACTGAATGTTTTATTTTGAAAAATTTAACACTTGGTCATACAATAATTCAGTCTGATTTTGGTTCAGTTTACTCTGATACTTGGTTTTAATAGCTGTCATAGGTGAAAAAGACACAGTTTGGTAGATCTAAACAAAATCTTGTAAACTATGATACTCAGTTTTAATTCCTTCCACCAAATTTAGAGTTGTTGAAATGTGACTAGTAAATTTCTGTTGTTATGGAAATCATTGTTTTCTTGATACCATTTTTAACATATGAACTGAAAACCTATTCAAATGCTGCAGTTGAAAGGTTTTTTAATTAAAAATTCTAGTTTAAGTTTTTTAAGGTCACATATACAAACATAGGTGACATGCTGATTTTTGGTAACAGCAAACATGTAAAAATGCAGACAACTTCCAAACATTCATTTTAAATAATTTTCTCCATAAGAACTTTCTTTTGAAAAGCAGTAACCTTTCCACTATTACACTGTCGTCTTTATATGGACAGACTCAGAATGATTATTTTTTAAAAACATGAGGTAAATATTCCTTAGGAACTTACCACAGAAAAGAACAGCACGTGTGTGACGTTGTCTTTTGCTGAAAGAAAACTACATAACATCTTTAAATTTTGCAACTTTTTGAAATGCTTTGCCATAAGATAACCAATGACAGCGTGATAAATAAAAGATACGATCGTATCTTATTTCAAAGTATTGTAAAGATTTTACTTTATTTTAAAAGCTCTGTTTCTACAACATTGACCACATTGAAAACCTTTTAAAAATATTTTTGCTTTGATTTGCTATAATAGCTTATTTTATGAATGAATTTGACATGGTATTCTATAATTTTACTCTGGAACCTGCATTTCATTCAAAATAAGACAAATACTGCATAGTGCTTCTGATTCCCTGGATTCCATAAAACCCTATTTTAATTAAAAAGTTAATTATTGAGAATATATCTTCTCTGGTATACCTTTCCTTTCTTGGCTCTGTTTGAAGAAGCTTTTAATTACCTAAGAAGTAAGATGTCAACCTTTAATAATTCAGGGCCTCCTTTTACAGGAGAAATACTAGAAGAGTGGACTGATACTCATTTTCAGTACTGCAGGAGAAGGAATTAAGTTTATTATGGATTGAGGTAGCTAGTAGAGGCTTCTCAGGGAAAAGTAGGACTATGAGAGGATAGGAAAGGATTTAGAATGGTTTATGGGAAGGTTTAGATAAGGTTTATAGGAAGAAGGAGATAGAGAATGATAATGAGAAAAAGTGTAAGCAAGACAGTGCATGATGAATCTAAGAGACATGGATGAGATGAAGCTGGAGGAAAGGATTCATATACAATATGTGAATGAGTTAGGAAGGTACATCCAGAGTTCCTTAATTATGAAGTTGGGGCATTAAGAATTTTATGCTATTAAAAAAAAAAGAATTTAATCACTATAAGCTGCCAGAGAAGAGTTCAGATCAGGTATATGGTATGGCCAGACAACTGGTGCCAGTTCTAAAGAGGCAACAAGTTCAGGGAAGAAAATTCTTCTGAACAAAACATTAAGCCCATACATTAAGCAATAGATTCTGAAAGAAGAGTTAGGGAAGGAGTTGTGTTTTCTCTCTACCTTTGGCAAAAACACAAAGTTGAAAGGAAGTTTCTGAGGGAATTACATTTAGCACTGTGAGGTGGATATCAACAATAGTAGACAGATGACTAAATAAAGGATTAGGTTAATATATAGGTGCAAGTTTTTAATTAAACATTCTAAAAAAATATGTAATATGTATATATAGGAAAGATAAGTTGTGAATTCTACAGTGGTTTAAGTGCTTCCTTTTTTTACTTTCAAGGCTTTTAAATTACATTTCATCCATAGAAGCCACCATATTATTTAAGGAATGGGGAGCCAAAAGATACATACAGACTTACTTGATCTCTTTTATTCCATGTCTTTTTAAATACACCAAAATGAAATCTTCATTTCATCCCTGTTTCCTACCCAGAGCTATTTCTCATAAAAGTGGTCTCCAAAATATGGTGCACTTGACTTAAGACGAGCACGTACACAAAGAAACAAAAGTCTACCTTATAATCTTTACTTTAGAAAAATGAACTTAAGCTGATTGACTGATTTTTTTTATTTTTTTAAGATTTTATTTATTTATTTGACAGACAGAGATCACAAGCAGGCAGAGAGGCAGGCAGAGAGAGAGGAGGAAGCAGACTCCTGCCGAGCAGAGAGCCTGATGCGGGGCTCGATCCCAGGACCCTGGGATCATAACCTGAGCCGAAAGCAGAGGCTTTAACCCACTGAGCCACCCAGGCGCCCCAGGATTGACTGATTTTTTTTTTTTTTTAAGATTTTATTTATTTATTTATTTGACAGACAGAGATCACAAGTAGGCAGAGAGGCAGGTAGAGAGAGAGAGAGTGGAAGAAGCAGGCTCCCTGCTGAGCAGAGAGCCCCGATGTGGGGCTCCATCCCAGTACCCTGGGATCATGACCTGCGCCGAAGGCAGAGGCTTTAACCCACTAAGCCACACAGGCGCCCCATGATTGACTGATTTTTAATAGAAGGGTTGATAGGAGTACAAGTGTATAATTTCTAGTATTAGCATTTTTGAAAATGTACTCTAAATGTAGGTTAAAATTAAAAAGTATGCCAAAGTTGACTATGGGGTGGGGCTTATTAAATATACAGTTTATCAGGGCTTTCCTCTAGAAATTTTGATTTAGTATGTTTGAATTGGTGCCTGGTAATCTGTTTTTTTAATAAGACCTCCAAGTATTTCTTACTTTTCAGCCATACTTAGGAAATTAGCAATAGATCTATTGTACCATATCTTGACGTAGCCCAGGTCCAGGTGTAGATCCCACAGTGCTAATGGTTGTATGATTGGTACCTTACCTACTGTAAGACGGCTAGAAAGATGGGTTGTCCAAGAGCTCAGAAGCAAAGCTAAAGCTCAGCAGTGATACAGGGGCTAGCATCCAGCTCACCTTATCTCTTGTGCTTTTATTGGACCCAAAGCCAGCTTAACAGTAGTGGAATTTTAGGGGTAGCAGTATGTGTGTTTAGAGTAATTTAGAAGTTTGTTTACCTTTAGGTTTGAAATTGATGATTGTTTTAAATTATAAATTGTTAACCACAGATTTTTACTATGTTCCATGTGTTTAAAACATATCATTGCTGATCGAAAACTTTATACCTTTTATGAATATTATAACATGCTGACACATGGAAATGCAGAAAATAATTTTATGCTAAGGCATTTGGGTATGCTAAGATAAATTATTTATCCAAATTGTTAAAAAATACTAGAAGAAATACTGTTAAGTGCTTACTATGTGCCAGGCACTGTACTAAGCACTGTTGAGTACTGTATATTTAAACCTTACAACAATCCTGTGAAGGAGGTGTTTCTAGTATATGTTCTGCAGATGAGTTAACTGAAGGAGCACAGAGAGGTTAAGTAACTTGCCCATTACTTACACAGTTTTTGTTTGCTTGCTTGCTCATTTTAATTTGGAAATACTCTAAACTTTTAGAAGATAAACTTACTTTCATGTTATGACTTAATGATCCTTTGACTTGACTAGATGATTCTTTATCTTGAAACTTGTTATTTCTTCTACTGCCTTATTGTCTTATAAAACAAATAAAAGCTCTTTTTGTGTAGCTTAACAAGGAATAAAAAGTGGCATGTAGGTACCACTTTGTAACATTCAAATGATGAAACAACATGACATATAAAAGCAAAGTGTTTATTGCCACTTTGAATATGTAGCCTGATTATTTATGTTATAAGTAAGATTTGTAATGTTGTATTGTTTTATACTGAAGCTTTGCTTTGTAACTGTTAACTATGTTTTTAGCGTCTGAGGGATTTTTTGAGCACAGAAAGTAATTTTGGCAATTGTGTTGTAATTGATGTGCAATTTATTCAAATTTTAACATTGCCAATTTTCAATATCTAATTCTTTTCTAAGGCTATAAGCCCAGTTTATGCATTTAAAAAAAATAAATCTAGTCATACTTCACTAGGCTTTCAGTTAATCTTTTAAAATTATCGAATTAAATTCCCTGAAACATTTTCAAAAACAACAACCAAGGTGTATAATGAATTTAAAAAGCATAATCAAACAATTAAATTTTATAAATCTAAATCTAATAAGTCATATTTTTAAATTCAGTTGGCCAAGTTCTCCTAAATATTAAGATTTGTTTACAAATTAAACTTGTTACATAATTCATAATATAATCATGATTCTCATATAATGGATTCTCTAAAAATATTTCAAACATCTTTTAAAAAAATCCCAGAAAATGTATAGACAAATTATCAGTCAATGCCCAATTTATCAGTGCATCTTTATGGTAAAACGAATGCAAAGTTTTGTATTATAGATTGGATTCATTCCTTCAGTCTGCCATTTGTTCATCCCAAGACTACAAATCTGCTAACACAACAAAATGCAATAGACTTTCCATCTTCCAGCCTTCCAGCATAACTCAAGAGTATACATTTGCGATCAGAGCAGGGGACCTGTGTCTACGTGCCAACCATAGTCTGTATTGCACAGGGACCTTCTACCTCCTATTTATAGTCAGGCTCTTGCTTGCCATTGTTAACAGAAGCTTTAAGAGCCCTCACATAAGTTTAACTCAACATTTAAGTTTTACGTTTTTGCAACCTGGTTCTTTTCCTAGAAATGATGCATCCTGTAAGTTTTTCCCTTACAATTCGCAACCTGATTCTTTTCCTAGAAATGATGCATCCCTTAAGTTTTTCCCTTGGGTTACACTTCATCCCTATTATAATTGGATTTTCTAAGTCCAATTATGTAAAAACTCCCGTAACCTTTGGCATTAAAGCCTATTTGTGTATTGATGGGGTTTTGACACCCTACTTAGGTTACTGTAGCAACCCTTTCATTTAATAGCTGCCTCATTGACCATCAGTCATTTTATTGACAAGGATGATCAAGTTTAGTTTTTAACCCCTTAAATTCACAAAGCCAAAATGATTTTTCTCTCCTAGGAATGCCAGAATCACCTCCGCAGATATGGAAATGTGAATCTGGAACTGGTGACTCGAATCATTAGAGATGGTGGCCCATGGGAAGATCCAGTGTTGCAAGCTGTTCTTAAAGCCCAGCCAGCATCTCAGGAGATAGGTACTTCAGGAGACTCAAAATCCAAACCAACATTTGTGAGAAGCAAGCGCAACTTATTTCTAATTAGAGCAGTAATAGTGATTTTTCTTTATCTTTTAATACTGAATAAGAGTAATGTATTTTCACATGAAGTGTGTTTAAATTGTTATACTAACCTGGCCCAAGAATGACTTTTGACACCAGACTAGGTACATTTATTTCCAGTAGTTTCCCTTTTATTCTAATGGGAATTCAGAGTGTTAACACTTTTACTATCCAGATGTTACTTATAGTTTGTTTTTGCCACTTGTTATATTTTAAAAATCTATTTAAGTAGGAACAAACACCCTTAAAAAATCACCCTGCTTAAGCACATGGAAACTCTGTGAGGGCTGGAACTCTGCCAGTTTTTGTCATCACTACTGCATATCCTCTACCCAGCCCAGGAGGTGGGACAGAGTAGGTGCTCAATATAAGTATTTGTTAACTGAATGAATGACCACATGATGAATGCATTAAATGAATGCGTGACTATTTGAATGAATAAGTAAATTTCAATTCCAAACACTCTGGAGCAGTATTTCCCAAACTTCATCCATTAATGGAAGTTCCCCTTAATGCCCTGTGTACTTCTTTGACATCACCTCTTCTTCAACCTAGATCTGCAGTATTTCCTGTGGGCCAAAATTTCCTTTGAGACAATAGGCTCTGTCAATTACTTTTAGTTTATTCTTTTTAAAAATGTTTGCCGTATTATTCCTGAGTCCCAGAACATTTTGGTCACCAAATTTAGAATGTAAACACAGCAGTAGTATAAGCAAAAAAGTATGGAGAACATTTGAAGGCATGGAGAGCCCATGAAGTGCAATTATAAGATGGCCAGAGGGAAAAGACAAAGACTTCCTAGCCTTGGAACCATTCAGACCTTGGAACCATTCAGACCTTGGTCTGGACCTTACTCCACATCACATTTTATGCTAAGCAGGTTAGGATCTTTCCATTTGTCTCAGGTTAAGGGTTGGGGGGTGGGGGTCTTTGAGTAGAGCTGAGTGGAGAAGGGGCTATGCTTGTGCAGCTTAAGAGCAAGCCAACCCCAGATACAAATGTGGAGGACTGTGACAGATACGGGAGAAGATGAAGAAAGAGAGAAGACCAGAAGTAGTGCAAAGTGGTGGGATAAGGAGGCTACGGTAGATACGATACTGGTTTAGTGGTAAATACCTAGGGGATACAAAGGAGACTGGAACTTGATGTGAGAGTTTCAGAAAGGAATAAAAAACTGAGAAGGGAGGAAGTTGGAACTGAAGAGAAAGAGTTGGACCATTGAGGAAAAGTATTAAGAATCCATATAGGGAAGGCAAGGGTGACAGACTGAGGAAAACTATGAGGAGACTGGGAATGCGGCCAGAGCAGACAGGAGCGAGACAGAGTTTCAAAAGGAGTGAGAACAAAGGAGAAGAAGTTTGGACTTTTAGGGTAGCTTTGAGGTTTCTCTGACAGAGCTGGAACATTTCTGTTGTTGGTTGGTATAAGGGCTTTTGGCATCTCTCTCTCTCTAGTCCTTATGTACATACTTCCATACTTTGTACATACCTTATGTACATACTTTCATACTTCCACTAACATACTTCACTTTGGGAAAAGCTGCTCTAGAGTCTGATAAATATGGATGACTCTCCTCTAGTTGGTGACTTTTAGGGTAAAGACCAGTCCGAAGTTTATCTTTGCATTAATTATACAAATCACTGTCTGCTTATATCATATACAGTAAACAGAACTGCAAGGCAAATGTTGAAGCCCAAATAAAACATTACTCATAGGCATTTTAGGAGCTACTGATTAAACATCACAACTAATAAAAACACTTTGGATTTGAAATATAGATCCCTGTTCCTGTTCTACCACTTATTCTTTGTCCTTGGGCAAGTCATTTGACCTCTCTGAGACTCAGTTTTGTGATCTGTTAAAGAAGTACTACGATATGATACCTGTCATAGGTTGTTGTTAGGTCTAAATAAACTTAGTTTATAGATTATAGATAAGAGGTGTTTATAGATTTTTAAATTGTGCAAAAGAAAAAGTATTAATTACTAATTATTCTTAGTGACACATGAGCATATATTAATAAGCAGTTCTATTTGGCACTACTTTTGACTTAATTTTTTGTTAAAAAGTAATAAAATATATTATATCTTCATTAGTTCAAATTACTTTTCTCTGTAATTAATCTAAATCAATGTGGTTTTAATGATAGGAGTCAGCCTTTTAATCTTACAGTAGTGAAAATATTAGGCAGTAAAAAAAGAATAAAGTACATAATAGACTTGAAATTCCAGACCCCATATTATCTGAAACATTTTAACATATTAGTGAACTGAAAAGAGACTATTTCATTTTATTTTCTTTTTAAATTTTTTTCACTTTTTAGACTGCAAAGAAATGAATAGTTCTTAAGCACTGTTTTGGTGTTCCTCTTATTTCTGTTTTTCCAATTATATAACTGAGTATTCTTGTCACCAATAAACTCCTACTAAGGAATATGCTATTTAATTAAATAACTACTTAATCTACTTAGATACCACATGCTAGTAGTAAAGTTTCAGACAACTTTGAGAATCTTAAGAGTAATAAGATTCTGTTTTCTTTTTAATATAGTGAACAAATACTTAAGTTCTGAAAATCCACTGTTCTTTGAACTACGTGCCAGATACCTAATTGCTTGTGAACGCATACCTGAAGCAATGGCTCTTATTAAATCTTGTATAAATCACCCAGAAATCAGCAAAGACTTGTACTTCCATCAAGCGCTCTTCACATGTCTCTTTATGTCACCTGTAGAAGATCAGCTATTCCGGGAGGTAATGTTTGAGATTATGTTTGCCTATTACTATTTTAACCTTATCAAAAATAAGAAAAGTAGCCCTTTCTTGTTAAATTCCTTTTGCGGTAACACCAGAGATTTTAAGATTACATTACCTAGACGTGTTCTCATTGGCAACATTCTTTAAGCTCCTATTGAATTAGACAATCTGATATTAACAAATGATGCAATTAACAAAACATTCATCAATAAGCATTATTCATGGTGAGCTTCTTGTGATAGATAAGAGGTTAAATAAAAACTGAGAAGGATTTTTTTTGGTTTTGTTTTTTGAGAAGGATTTTTAATAAAAATTTCAGTTAGTTTTTAGCACTTTTGTTTTCAGCACTTTTTAAAATACGTTTTTATGAAGTATTTTGCCTTTTAAATACTAAGAAATTAAATGCTCCTGTCTGTATTTTGTTTTTCTTTTAAGATGAAAGAATTAATCTTTTCCTAATAATAGAACTTATTTATCTACAAGCTGTGGACATTAATGAGATTAAAAATCATCATAAAACTGTAGGTTCTATATAATGAAACTATGAAAATATTTCTGTGTAATTCCTCATTGTCTTTGCAGAAGAAAACCAGAAATTTAATTTTTTTCCTGAATGTTAACTCTGTACCTTTAATGCAGTTAGCTTTTTAGATATTTTTAATGATACGAACTGCTTTTTCTTTTTCTTTTATAGCATTTATTGAAAACTGATTGTAAAAGTGGGATTGATATCATCTGTAACACTGAAAAAGAAGGCAAGACTGTGTTAGCCTTGCAACTCTGTGAATCCTTTCTTATTCCACAACTCCAGAATGGAGATATGTACTGTATCTGGTAAGTGTTCCCAGTACAGAAACTGAGATGGAACAGAAGGAGAATGGTTAGTTAGCAGTCTTGACTTTGTTTTTCGAAAAGTTATGTGAAAATGTAAAGTCACTTTTTAAAAATTTATTGTGCGAGAAACAACAGTTGTAAGACCTAAAAAAGACAATGACCGTGTACCAGTAATTGACAGTGTAAATGTTTAAAGTATGTATTATAATGAAAGAATTGTATTTTAAATTAAATGTGGAGTGTTAGTTTTTTAAGACTTTTTTTTTTTAGAGCTGTTTTAGGTTCACAGCAAGATTGAGAGGGAAGTACTGACATTTCTCATTATATCCCCATCCCCATCCATGCATTTCCCCCATTATCAGCATTACTCAAAAAACAAAAAACGTTACTCACCAGAATAATATTTTACTTTTTTTTTTTAAATCAAGGATGTACCTACAGTGGTATATCATAACCACCTAGTTTATCTTAGAGTTCACCATTCGTGTTATATAATCTATGGGTTTGGATAAATGTATAATGAAATACATCATTTTAATATACAGAGTATTTTCATTATCCCAAAATTCCTCTGTGCTTGACCTATTCATTTCTTATCTCCCTTCCCCTCCCTCACCTCTGGAAACCACTGATCTTTTTACTATTGTCATTGTTTTGCCTTTTCCACAGTATCATATAGTTGGAATTATACAGTATATAGCCTTTACAGATTGACTTTTTTCATTTAGTAATATGCATTTAAGGTTCCACCATGTCTTTTCATAGCTTGATAGCTCATTTCTTTTTAGCCCTGAATAATATTCCATTGTCTGGATGTGCCACAGTTTATGCATACATTCAGCTACTGAAGGACATCTTGGTTGCTTCCGAGTTTTGGCAACTACAACAAATAAAGCCGCTATAAATATCCTTGTGCAGGTTTTTGTGTGGACATAAGTTTTCAGATCCTTCAGGTAAATACCAAGGAGCATGATTACTGAAATGTGTGGTAAGAGCAGGTTTAGTTTTGTGAGAAAAGGCCTTACTTGTCTTCCAAAGTGGCTGTACTGTTTTGTATTCCCACCAGCAATGTATGAGAGTTTTTGTTGTTCATCCTGTTGTCAGTGTTCCCAGAATTTGGCCATTCTGATAGGTGTGTAGTGGCATCCTGTTTTAATCTGTATTTCCCTGATGATGTACGATATGGAGCATCTTTTCATATGCTTGTTTTTTTATTATCTGTATATCTTCTTTGGTGAGGTGTTAAGTTTTTGGCCCATTTTAAATCAAATTATTAATAAGTTTTCTTTTTGCTGAGTTTTGAAAGGTCTTTTTCCCTATTATGGATAGTAGCTCTTTATCAGATACGTCTTTTACAAACATTTTCTCCCAATCTGTAGTCTGTTTTTAATTCTCTTTTTAATTTTTGAACAAAGTGTAGCTTATCAGTTATTTCTTAAGTGGATCATGACTGTGATGTTTTAAAAAGGCATCACCATACCCAGGGTCATCTAGGTGTTCTCTTACATTATCTTCTAGGAGTTTGATAGTTTTGCATTTTATTTTTAGGTCTGTGATCAATTTTGACTTAATCTTTGTGAAGGGTATAAAGTGTGTGTCTAGATTCATTTTTTTTTGTATGTAGATGTCCAGTTGTTCCAGCACCATTTGTTGATGAGACTGTCGTCAACTTCCATTGTATTGCCTTTGCTCATTTATCAAAGATCAGTTGCTCTATTTATGTGGGCCTGTTTCTGGGCTCTCTGTTCTGTTCTCTTGATATATTAGTCTTTTCTTTCACCAGTACAACATTGTCTTTATTATTTTGGCTTTTAAAAAAAACTGGGGTATCATCAGTTCTCCTACTTTGTTCTTCAATATTCTGTTGGTTATTCTGGGTTTTTTACCTCAATATAAACCTCAGAATCTGTTTGTTGATACCCACAAAATAACCTCATGGGATTTTGATTGGGTTTGCATTGAATTTGTAGATAAGTTGGAACTGATATGACAACATTGAGTTTCCTATCCATGGAAGCATGGAATAGCTATCCATTTATTTAGTTCTTTGATTTCATTTATTAGTTTTGTAGTTTTCATCTGAGATCATGACCTGAGCCAAAATCAAGAGTCGGACCTTACTCAGTCACCCAGGCACCCCAGCTATGGGCACTTTTTGATCAGTACTTTTGAATTTTAAATTCTGAAATACACATTTTTCATTAACCTTCTCTTTAATATTAGTAGAAAATTTTAATAGAGTACAAAGACTTCACTATATATTGTCTATATCTAAAGTTTATTTTTCTGAAGAGAGAAATTCCAGTACTAATGTCACTGAAGATAAGAAATTTAAGAAGTAAAATAAACTGCTAGTTTATTTAAATTGTTTAACCTTGTGGTTACAGCTTAAGTTAAAGTTACAGATTGGTTTGAGAGTGACTGGTAGTGATAAAAATTACCCAGAAGTCAAGAGTCAAGAGATATTTGGGCTTTAAAAGGATACCATATTCCTAAAAACAGCAATTTTTATCTTTCAGGAATCAGTCAAATTTAAATATGTTTTGCATTTTATGCTTCAGTCTAGTTTATTTCTTATAATAGTTTTTGAAAACTATCACCATAACAAGGTTTTACTTCACAGACAGAGTTAGGTAGTGAACCACAGTCACCAATCACCATAACCAAGACATTTCAGTTACCAGTGCTTGTTTATATATCTTATTCTCCTGATAGCCACACTCTCTACCTCAAGAAAATTTGTCATTTTCATAACTAGTTACCAGACTACCAGGTCTGTCATACGTTAGCAGTCTTTGACCCCATCCATTGCTCCTCAACCTCATCATTTACACAAACAATTATAAATAGGTACATGCACTAAGCAACCTTAAGGAATTTAAAATCTGTCATTCTAGTATCAAGTAGCTCTTTAAAAACTTTGGTAAACATAAAGTCACACAGAGGGCTTGTTATTTAAAGCAGGTTTTCTTGCCTACCCTCAGAGCTTTTAATTGCATGGTTCTGGGTAAGGAACTGTACTTCTTTATCTTCCTCTTTGACATTTTAATTATTATGTGTAGTGGTGTGGACCTCCTTGGGTTCGTCTTGTTTCAAACTCTGTGCCTCCTGAACCTGGATGTTGTCAGCTATTATTTCTTCATGTAAGTTCTCTGCCCCTTTCTCTCCTCCTTCTAGGACTCCTAAAATGTAAATGTTTGCTTGGACATCCCTTATCCTTGTTTTTCAAAACTCTTTTTTCTTTTTGCTATTCAGCTTGGGTTCATTATCCTATCCTATCCAGCTTCATTATCCTATCTTTCAGACTGCTGCTCTCTTCTGCATTCACTAATCTGTTGATTCCCTCTAATGTATTTTACACTTCAGTTTTTGTACTTTTTTTTTTTTTTTTTTTTTAGTTTTTGTACTTTTTAACAGTGATTGGTTCTTCTTTTATATTTTCTATTTCTTTGATGAAATTCTCACTGAGTTCATCCACTCCTCTCTCCAGTCTGGTGATCATATTTATACCATTACTTTGAACTCTTTATCAGCCGGATCACTTACCTGTTTCATTTAGTTCTTTTTCTGAGGTTTTTTTTTTTTTTTTTTCCCTTGTTCTTTCATTTGGAGCACATTCCTCTGTCTCCTCATTTGCTTGACATTCTGTTTTTGTTTCTATGAATTAGGTGGAACAGCTGCTTCTACACTTGAAGGAATGATCTTGTGTCTGGTCATCTCTTGTATAGATTGTGTGTGCCTGGTGTCTTTGGCTAGCTAGCTAGAGCTGTGGCTGGCCCCCTGTGTACTGGGGCCACGCTGGTGGGAAGGGCGGAGCTGAAGTGGCTGTAGACTGGGGTGATGGTGGGGTTCTCTGCACAGAAGGTACACTGGCAGAACAACTGAAGCTGAAGTGGGTGTAGGGTGGTCCCAGGGCTCTCCTGTGTTGAGGGTGACAGTAGATGGTAAAGTGGGTATAGGCTGGGGTGTCCTGGGATACTCTGTGTAGGGGGTTGCCCTCCTGGGGCAGCCGGAGCAGAAGCAGGTTGGACTATGGTGCCCTGGGATGCTGTGCTCCAGGGGTGCCCTGGCAAGTTGTCTGGAGCTGTAGTGGTGTGGGCCTGGAGTATTTCATGGTGCTTTGTGCCTGTGTTACCTTGTCAAGTAGTCTGGAGCTATAGTGAACACTGACTACAGGTGTCCTGGTGGGCACTACACTGGAGCTTCCAGTGGGACAGTTGGGGCTGGTATGGGTAGAGGTGGTAGAGTGCCTGGACCATGTTCCTATCCATGTTGTCAAGGTGGTTGGGGAATGTAAACTGTGGTGCTTGACAGCCCCACTGACCTAGAGAGAGTGTTCCAGCCATCTCCTGATGTTTGGCAGAGTTCTAGGGGTAGATCCCTTATATTCTCCTTACCCTTTTAAACTGCAGCTCTGTGTGTGTGTGTGTGCACGCAAATGAATCTGTTCACAGACCCTCAGTACTACTCCCCACTGCAGTGCATAGTGTTGGGAGTGGTAGTTCCCTTTGTTAAATGTCTCTATTTTTCTTGCTATTCTTTGTGTGGTCTCCTTATCTTTTGTTGTGCAGAAGTTGTCCAATCACTCCTCAGTTCTTCAGGAGGAATTGCTCTGTAAGTGGGTATAGATTTGGTGTGTCCCTGGAGAAGCTGAGTTCAGGGCCTCCCTATGTCGCCATCTTGGACCTACATTCTAAAATATTTAAAACAGTAGCTTGAAGATGGATTTAAATGATAAACTCATTTAATATTCTTTATAGATTAAAATCTTCAGACTCAGAAATACGGGGTCTGGAAACTAGTGGGCTTATCTTTTAGGGGAGTATATTTTTAATTGATTATGCAAATTAGTATTCAAAAGTTTACCATATAAAGTAGAAATCCAAATAGAGGGGATCAGGAGACAGTGGTAGGACATATAATTTGAAATAGTTTTTAAAGTCTTACTCTTCCTTTCCTTTCCTTCCTTCCTTCCTTCCTTCTTTCCTATCTATTAGAGAGGGGGAGATAGCAAGGGGAGAGGGGGAGAGAGAATCTCAAGCAGGCTCCACACCATCCCATGGTTCAATCTCACAACCCTGAGATCATAACCTGGGCCAAAATCAAGAGTCAGGGCACTTAATCAGTTGAGCCACCCAGGCGCCCCTGAAGTATTATTATTTCTGACATGTAGTTAGAAACAGAATATAGTCATGACTATTATAGTAGATCTTTTCCTATGGGGAAAGGAGGAAAGGAATGTTCTGACTCTGGCTATATTAAGCTATTTAAATGGGATATCTTAAGCCTTTTCATTTTAAAAAACTCATAAGTAAATTGGAATCTCAAGTATATAAAACAAACAGAAAGACCAAGAAGATATTCTGTTTTCTTCTCTTGGCTAACTATTTTACTCTGTAAAAACAGAAGAGTGCCTATCTTTCCTGCCACTGGCACCCTTTAAGAATAGAAGCTGGGTATGCAACTCCCAGCTGCCTAACTGTTCCTTTATCCTTCCTTCTGAGTAGGCAGAGGTCTGATTCCCAGCTATCTTATTTCTTCTACCTCTCCTCTATATTTCTGAGTTGCTAGGGTCCTTTTTTGATGCTTCTAAAAATTGATTTCTTACCGTAATTGAAGAGCAGGAGTCTTTCCAGCCTATACGGTCTGTGTGGTCTATTTCATTTTGGCCTTCCCTACAAACCAGCTTAACCTCATCTCCCCTCTCTGTGGACAGAACCTGATCCACAGCTCAGTTTTCCTCTATATGAAGCCAGTGGAGCCAGTTACCAACCCCATTTCTCTCACCACTGCTGACAACAACTACTAGTAATAATAACAGCAGCTACTCGTATGTACTGAGTGCTTTTTATGGTCTATACTTTGTATATGCATTCCTTCTTTATTCCAGTAATCTTATGGAGTAGATACTATTATGTCCAAGCCATGCAACTAGTAAATAATGAAGCCAGGATTCATACCCAGGCAGCCTGACTCACAGCCTCTTCTATTAAATACTACTTACTACACACAGATCAGATATATATATAAAAGCATCTATGTTTTAAGAGTGACTGGAGATCCTGTTATACCCTGCATTCTCTGCAACTTGTCGATGATTTTATTAGTAGTTAGCTACCTGGGAAATGTGTTTGTACACTATATAGGTGCTGAGTTTTCTAAAGGACCCTCTGTTTGAAAAGACAATGTAAGCTTCATAAACAGTGTTTGCTCATAAGCAAAGAAGACTATCACTGGTTTTCGGGATGTTTATTTTCCTTCAGAATCCACTGTATAAGTAAAACCTGAGAACCCTTTGTAAATTCAGTCAAAATGGAGCTTCATAACCATATCCTGAGATACCTGCTTTGCTTGCTAGAAAGCTAAAATCCGTATTGGTAGCCCTTTCCTGGTAAATTTACTAGGATCTTGAGATTACATTTTATTCACCAAGTTTCATCTGAATTAACAGAAACAAAGGGAAATAACATCTCCCTCTTCAAAAAAGAAAACTAATAATAATACTGTATCCTAAAGATGTCTATTAGGAGTCTCCAACTTATTTTTTGGAGCAAGTTGGAGAGTAAATACATACATTTCTAATATGTTATATATCCATCTGTATAAAATTGAATGCAATGGAATACTCTCCCATAACTTCCAACTATCGTTTTTAATTTTTTCTCTTTAAATCTGTTGCAGAGATAATGGCATTTCTTTTCTTTTCTTTTTTTTTTTTTAAAGATTTTATTTATTTTATAGAAAGAGATCACAAGTAGGCAGAGAGGCAGGCAGAGGGGTGGGGGAAGCAGGCTCCCTGCTGAGCAGAGAGCCCAATGCAGGGCTCAATACCAGGACCCCGAGATCATGACCTGAGCCGAAGATAGAGGCTTAACCCACTGAGCCACCCAGGCGCCCCTGGCATGTCTTCTTAAACAGTTAATGTGCTTGCCTTCTACCTCTTCCCTTTGCTCATAAAATACCCCTTATTTAGAGTGTCCACCATCATCTCATTCTATGTCTACAATTTCCCTTAATATAGTTCCTTAAGAGACTCCCTCTAAATGCTCTTAGCATTTAGGAATACATTTTTTTTAACGAGTTTCTTAACTACCAAACATTTATTGCATAAATCTCACAGCCTGGTACTACTAAGAATATAAAAATAAGGAAAAAATATAAGAAATTAGTGATTTATTAAACATTAAACATATATACTAGACATTTAGACATTTTATCTAGGTGTTTTCACTTACCTCTCTCAATTCCTTTTATGTATAAGAAAACTGTGGATAAAAGAGATAAAAGCCACATAGGTAGTAACAAAATGGAGTTGGGATATATACTAGTCAGTTTGCAGGTGTGAGCATCCTATGTCTAATTAGTTTAGGGAAAAGGTATAGTGCATGGAAAAAATACTGGGGTATGACCAAAAAAGGGGGGGCAGGGATATAGTAAGTCCCCAAATACAACTGCTACCAGGGACACTGATTTTTCTTCTCTGCGACGGACTTCTCTTCTGTTGCAGATCAGAAGGAATGTCAACAGTCTCCAGGCTTCATAGTTTAGAGTTGAGAACATTCCAGGGACTCTGGCCTAACTGGGGTCAGTTTCCTACCCCTGACTTAGTATCTTAAGGATGGTGAGGAGGTTCATATAGGAAACATGGCTACTAGAATTTCAACCTTGTTTAGTAGTACTACTTCCAGAGAAAGGTGACTCACTGTGAATTGGGTAGTATCACACTGGTTAATATATAATGTCCTCTTAAGAACTCTTTTATTCCCAGTCTTATGTTCTTGCCACTACTTCCCCTATATAATGTGTTACTGAGGTTTACAATGTAGTAATAGTTGGGGGAATAGGACCTACAAAATAGCAATGAGGAACTATAAGAAAGGTATGAAATCAACAAGAGAGATAAGATCTGTTCTGAAGTAGTTACCACTTCAGTTTGGGGTATTCATGAAGGCATTCATGAAGAAGTTACGTGATCAGGACTTTGAAAGATAAGCTCATCTTAGAAATGAGGTACTTCCAAGTACAGTAAATTATCATAAACAAAATGAGAATAAACAGAGCACATTAACTAATTAACCTCAAAGAGTGCAAAGGATTAAAATCCTATCCTTCTGACCCCAAAACCTATGTTTTTGTTGCTGTTAATAGTACATGACATATGGAATACACTGAATGAAAGCATTTGAAAGTCCGTTTAGCAACCCCTGCAGAAGTCCATATGTAAGATTAGAGGAGCTAAGGTAGTAGCACTGAGAAAGCATGGTATGGTTGTGGGCAAAAATATAATTGAAATACATAGGCTGTGGGAAATAAATAGATTAGAACCAAACAGGTTTAAGTAACATTCAGTGTCATTGACTGACCTAGGAAAAGATAATCTGTTTTGCGGGAGTATTATTTGTTCCTAGTGGATTCTGGTGATACACAGCAATTTAAATTGAAATACCCAGGCATGTAAATTGGGAAAGAAGCCAGAGCTAGACATTTGAGAGCAAGGTGTGAAAACTGGTGAGATTTTATGTAGGCAAAAAAAGTGGGGTTGTGGACTGAAACTCAAGAACACCCACATAGCCAGAAGGAAATGGAAGTAGAATTTTGGTTTTGTCTTCTACGTTGCTTGCTATCATTTTCTCTTTTGTGTTTTTCTGTATTGTCTAAGTAGACAATGTGCACCTTTATGATAGTAGGCAGGCTGTCCTTAGACTTAATAGCTATATGTGTTGGGCTCAAAGTACACTACTCAGTAAATCACTTAAAAAAATTTCATCAGTTATTTTAATACTTTTTAGATTATGATGCTTTATGTCACTTGATAACATTTTAAAGAGTTATAATTTACTAGCATATGATTTCTAAATATATCAGTTATATCTTGTGAATTCCTCTGTCCCAAACTCCTGCCTTGTCTATATAATAGTGGCCATATTTTAGAAAAGAATCTACCTGTGAAATACTTTAAACATAAAATTTCAGAGTCCAAACTATAATATCTTACAATTTGACCTATAGTACTTTGGGTATCTTCATAGATTGAAAATGAAAAATAATGAACATTTCTTTGCAGGAAGTGTATAAAATTGATCTCTAAATTTACAAGTAAGTATTAAAGACCAAAGTTTATTTTTTTAAAGTAGTACCATTAATATTGGTACACAGGGATTAGAATTTATCATGTTCTAGAGGTGCAGGTTTGTCAGCATATGATGAGGATTCATTCCTTACCACTGTGTTACAGTTTCTGATCTCTCTTTTTTCTTCCCAGCTTCTACTAGTCCCACCCAGGCAGCAGAAGTAGCTTGGAGATTAACATAATATCCATTTACACCCACTTTGTATACACTCCAGCCAGGGTACTTAATAGAACTAGCAAAAGATAGCTAATATCTGTATTTGAATAAACTGTGTTTTTGATATTTCTCTTTTTTTTCTTATTTACAGGGAGTTGATTTTCATATGGAGTAAACTTCAGCTTAAGTCTAATCCTTCAAAGCAAGTTTTTGTAGATCAATGCTACCAGCTTTTAAGAACAGCAACTAATGTGAGAGTCATATTTCCTTTCATGAAAATCATTAAAGATGAGGTAAATAGGATATATTTATCCCTTGATTTTAAATGAATTTTAAATGACGGTTCACCAAAACTTGAATCTTTTATGATAAAATTTATTTGAAGGGAAGGAGGATTTTAAGGCCACATTCTCCATGTATTACATCTTTCCCTTCCCCCAACCTCAAACTTCCAACATAGTACTAAGGGTATACATAAGTGAAAATAACTGAAAAAAAAAAGACAGAAAAACTGCCAGTTTGGTGTTACTTAAAATTTAATATGGGAACAGCTGCTTCCATAAGAAGCTGTTACCTCTTTTCTTAAATAAGTTTATCACTTTTAAAACTATCCTAAGTCCTGTTTGCAGACTCTTATTTGCAAATGAATTTTGTATAACCATAGGTAATACCTGCTCACTTTCACAGAAAAATATAGTTCATAGTTTTAAGTCTGGTGTTCAGATAAAAACGAACAGTGAATTTTGAGGTATTTCTGAAACCTGACACATTTTTAGAGTATTTGTTTAAAGTAATAGTGAAATCCATTACCTGTTTTTAAAAATAGTTCTGAAGTAAGTTCTTCATGGTTCACTTAAAAGTGGGTACAGTTGTACATAAGACTCTTACATAAACATGAAATGGGATCCTGCAGATCTTTTAACTTTTTCCCCTCAAATATTAACAGAACTTTGAATACAAAGATAAGAAAGATAAAGCTACCCTACACTTTAGGTAGCTCCATTTAGCTGAATCTCTATGTGGGTTACTTTTAAATATATAAGAGGCATCCATTAAATAATATATTTTAAATTTTTTTTATCTATTTATGCATTTATCACATTATCATGTCACTCATTAGGTGTATGACCATGTAGTGATTACATCCCTCTGATACAAAGTCAGCAGCATTGTATTCAAAGTTGTTTTTTTTTTTTTAAAGATTTTGTTTTTTTATTTATTTGACAGAGAGATCACAAGTAGGCAGAGAGGCAGGCAGAGAGAGAGGAGGAAGCAAGCTCCCTGCTGAGCAGAGAGCCTGATGCGGGGCTTGATCTCAAGACCCTGGGATCATGACCTGAGCTGAAGGCAGAGGCTTTAACCCACTGAGCCACCCAGGCGCCCCGTATTCAAAGTTTTATACATTTCCTATTTATTAACTGGATTCATAGCTTCATTATTGAATAGTAGAATGTCATTCAAATGCATTGTCGAAGTTAACCTCTACCCCCCTCAAAAAGGGGAAAAATAAAGTATGCTATAGATTCCTTTTCAACATCTGAAGTGCATCAGAATCACCTGTAAAACTTAAAAAAAAAAAGTATCATATGTAATTTTTACATAGGATTCTGATTTGCACCACAAGTTGAAAGATTCTTGTTATAAAAAGTTTACAATATAGGTGAAATTCATAGTTACCATAAAGCTTTCTTATTTTCATGTCTAGTCAACCTGAGAATATAAGAAGAAAAATTCAAAGATGAAATAAATATTGAAAAGGTGCTTAACTATACTAAAAACATCTCTACTCATGGAATAAATCATTCATGTGCTCCAGTACTGTGAAAAGAGGCACAAACAATGATGTGTGAGTTCAGAAGAATGAGACATTACAGATGGCATATCTGAAAAGGCTTCACAGAGGAAGATGCTTTAAGCTGGGTTTTGAATGATAGAGAAGGGTAATACTAACATGTAGAGGCTTTTGTAGTTTACGGAACATTTTGCCTCTTTGTATTACTTGTTTTTCTCACAACTCTCCATTGGCATTAATATGGGGAGGTGTGTGGGAGATGAGTCTACTCAGACTGGAGGAAGTTGCGCAGTGGCGAGTGGTTGGTAGAAATCCTTAAGAGGCTTGCATGCTGCACTGAAAATCAGAACTTAACTCTATAAATATACTGGAATTGTTGAAGGATTTCAGGTAAGGAAATAGTGTGTTGTCGTTTGTGATCTTAAAATTTTAGACTTGGGCAACTGGGTACATGATAATTCATGAGTTAAGACAGAGGATATAGATAGAACTTAGAAGAGAAGGAATTTTGTTTTGAAGCAGACCAGAATTCCCTATATCTGGAAAATCTAGATGGAAATATCTAATTGTAACAGATAATCAGAAATAAGAAATCTGAATACAGAAAAGGATTCCAAGGTGAAATGATGGATTTATAGGAGGAAGCCAAAGTCAGTATAACAGATCTGATCCCATTTACATTTGCAAACATTTATTCAGAGGTCACTATAAGCCAGCTTCTATGCTAATGATAGGAGAATATATAAAAAAAACGAGATACTATCCCTGTGGTTTAAGAATTCAAAGTCAGGGGGTAGGGGTATACACAGTTACAAAACAATTATGTATGTGCTTTTTATAAATAAGTATAAACTATTCTTAGTGGAAAGAATAGGGTATGTTTATTTCTGGGGGGCCAGAATGAATGGGGAGAAAAACTTTCAGAGTAAAACTGATTCTCAAAGAATGAACAGGAAATAAATAGGAATTCACTAGCTAGATAAAGTGGGATTATGATGTGCAAAATTACGGTCTGCTTATAGAACTGAAGTAATTAAGTAGGGTTAGACAGCATGTAAGGGACGATGAAGACATGAGGCTGGTGGCAGGGTAGTGTTCCTCCCTGTCATCAATATTATACCAGATGCAGGCAGTTCACACACACACTTTAATTTTTTATTTTATTTTATTTTTTTAAAGATTTTATTTATTTATTTGGCAGATACAGATCACAAGTAGGCAGAGAGGCAGGCAGAGAGAGAGAAAGAGGAGGAAGCAGGCTCCCTGCTGAGCAGAGAGCCCGATGTGGGGCTCGATCCCAGAACTCTGGGATCATGGCCCGAGTCGAAGGCAGAGGCTTTAACCCACTGAGCCACCCAGGCGCGCCCACACACACACTTTTAAAATCATACTATTATTGTCTTTTTCTATTCACAGAAGTATTTATGTCATTCCAAATCTATTTATCATTTGAGTTGGCAATAAATTCAAGTGTAGTTATCTTTGAGTCATCAGTACAAGTTTCAAAGCTTGAATAATTTTCAGATAATTTTCAAGTAGGTTCATTATTCTGATTTTTATTAGATTTTTAAAGATTGTAATTGCCCTGTTCATGTGGGCCACACTTTTCCTCTTATGTGGATAAATAATATTATTTAATAAGTAATATTTTTAATGCAGACTTACAAGTTTCTGTAAGCAATTATTTAAAAAATATAGTTCTTTTTAACATTGACAAATGTTAAAATTGATAAATGTTTTAAATACATTTAATTCAGCCTTCTGCCTCAAAATATGAAATGGGGGGACGCCTGGGTGGCTCAGTTGGTTAAGCAGCTGCCTTCGGCTCAGGTCATGATCCCAGCGTCCTGGGATCGAGTCCCACATCGGGCTCCTTGCTCCGCAGGGAGCCTGCTTCTCCCTCTGCCACTCTGTCTGCCTGTGCTCGCTCGCTCGCTCGCGCTCTCTCTCTCTCTCTGACAAATAAATAAATAAAATCTTTAAAAAAAAAAAAAAATATGAAATGGGTACCTAAAATAAATGGGGCTGGATCTATTATGAGGCATTTTGTATTATGGTTAGTAAGAATTGTCAAATTGGAAAATTAAATAAATTGGAAGCTAAAATGCTGTCTTCCAGATTATTCTCAAGTTAAAAAAAAAAAGATTTACTTAAATATTAAAAATTGCACATTTGTAATACAGTGTTTATTCAGCTTTCATTTCAGAGTTGTATTTTATTTTATTTTTTTAAAAGATTTTATGTATTTATTTGTCAGAGAGAGAGCACAAGCAGGGGGTGCTCCTGGCAGAGGGAGAAGCAGGCTACTCCTTGCTGAGCAAGGAGCCCACTGTGGGACTCTTCCCAGGATCCTCAAAATGTAACCTGAGCTGAAGGCAGACACTTAACCGACTGAGCCACCCAGACGTCCCAGAGAGTTGTATTTTAAAAGGATAAAAAGTATAATAGTTTTTTTTTTTTTTTAACAAAGGTACTTAGTAATATTTTTCCTTTTCTAGGTTGAAGAAGACGGCCTACAGATCTGTGTGGAAATATGTGGTTGTGCTCTACAACTAGATCTTCATGATGATCCCAAAACTAAATGTTTAATTTATAAAACAATTGCACATTTTTTGCCAAATGATTTGGAGATCCTCAGGATTTGTGCACTCTCAATATTTTTTCTTGAGCGCTCCTTGGAAGCTTATCATACTGTTGAAGAGCTTTACAAACGTCCAGATGAGGAATATAATGAAGGCACAAGTAGTGTTCAAAATCGTGTTCGTTTTGAATTGCTTCCAATTTTGAAAAAGGGATTGTTTTTTGATCCCGAATTCTGGAACTTCGTAATGATTAAGAAAAACTGTGTAGCATTATTGAGTGATAAATCAGCAGTTAGATTTCTAAATGAAAGTACACTGGAAAACTCTATAGGTAATCTAAAGAAGGCAGTGGAACAGCAAGGTTTAGATGAAGGGCTGGACTTTCTTACAGACCAGAGCACTGGAGAGCTTGATCCTGATGATATACCTAGAGTGCAACCTAAGGGTCACATTAATACAAAGAAAAATCTTATGGCTCTTAATGTTTCCAAAGTAGATCACAATGTCCCAAGGCATCGGTGTATGTTATGTAACAAAGAATTTCTAGGTGGTCACATTGTAAGACATGCCCAGGCTCATCAGAAAAAGGGCAGTTTTTCATGTGTAATATGTGGTAGGAAATTTAGAAACAGAGGACTTATGCAGAAGCATTTAAAGAATCATGTTAAGAAAATACAAAGACAGCAAATTGCTGCAGCTCAACAAGAGGATCAGGAAATCCCTGCTTTGGAAGAAGTAAATTGTTCAGATACTTTCATTTCATTTGAAAATAGGAATTCTGGTAGTAAAGATTTGGAAATAGAGACAATTACTGCTTCCAGTGATGGAAACAAAGAAGTCATTCCTGCACATGTGGCTGAGTTCATTGAAATTCCCGTAAGTGTCTCGGAAGAGGTTATTGAAAACATGATTGAGAATGGAAGTCCTGAGACTTCTTTAAAAAACGTCTCAGAGCCTTTGCCTGTATGTGAGGATGACTATGAGGAGGAAGAGGATGAAGAAGGTGATTACGAAGATGACGATTATGACCTGAATCAAGAAACTTCAGTACTCCATAAAATCAATGGAACTGTGTGCCATCCAAAAGACATATATGCTACAGATCAAGAAGGAAACTTTAAGTGCCCTGCTCTTGGTTGTGTCAGGATATTTAAAAGAATTGGCTTTCTAAATAAACATGCAAGGACTGTACATCCAACGGATTTAAATGTGCGGCAAACAGTAATGAAGTGGAGCAAAGGGAAATGCAAATTCTGTCAGAGGCAATTTGAAGATTCTCAACATTTTATCGATCACCTTAATCGACACAGCTATCCAAATGTGTACTTTTGTTTGCATTTTAATTGCAATGAGTCGTTTAAGTTGCCAGTCCAGCTTGCTCAGCACACAAAAAGTCACAGGATATTTCAAGCTCAGTGTAGTTTTCCAGAATGCCATGAGCTTTTTGAAGATCTTCCTCTCCTATATGAACATGAGGCTCAGCACTATTTAAGTAAAACACCAGAATCATCTGCACAACCAAGTGAAACAATTCTTTGGGATGTTCTTACAGACTCAAATCCTAATCATCAGGAAAAAGACTCATCTAGTAATGAGAAACAAACTATTAGTCTGCCAGTTTCTACTAGCAAATCAAGGAAAGATTCCACAGAACCAAAGACATGTACAGAAAGTATGGAAAAGAAAACAGATGGTTTAGTTCAGAATGGAAATGAACATTCTGATGACACTGTTTCTGATATAAGCTTGACAGACCAAAAGATGCCTGACAGAGAGCCAAATTCTGAAAATAATTGTAGTATTAGTGATTTAGTCAATGGACACAGTGGAATAGAGCAGACACCTTTAGTTTCGTCAGATCCTGCTTTGAAAATGGATACAAATAGAATCAGGACAGAAAACGGTTCCATTTTACCCAGTGTTGTACCACAAGAACATAATACCCCGCCAGTATCTCAGGCACCTTCCAAACCAAATCTGACGAGTGAACATACTTCATATGGCTTAATTTTAACAAAGCCGTATGTCAGACCACTGCCTCCCAGTTACCTTGATGAACGGTACCTTAGTATGCCAAAACGCAGAAAATTTCTGACTGATAGAGTAGATGCCTGTTCTGATCAAGATAATGTTTGTAAAAAATCCATGAAAAGATTAAGATGTGGCAAATGCCTGACCACCTACTGTAATGCAGAAGCACTTGAGGCTCACCTTGCACAAAAGAAATGTCAGACACTCTTTGGATTTGATTCAGATGATGAAAGTAAGTCTTCTATCTTCTCAATAGGTCTATCTGTAGAAATAGAAAATGCCATAGATCTTTATGAGGTTAAGAAGTTAACATTTGTATTGCACAGATGATAAAGCACCACCCCATACATTTTTTAATTCAAACAGACACTGTTAGGTGATGTTCCTGTTTTATAGACCAAGCAACTGACGTTTCACAAGTTAAGTAATTTGCATAGGTATAGTCTATGAACTTGTGGAGTCAGAACTTGGACACAGTTTTTCATACTTTTTGGTTATACTCATTCACTGTGTCTAAGGCATTTTTTCATTCCTGGTTTCATGTGATAAAAGTTTTAGAAACAGAGTAATTGTGATGGACATCTTTTCATTTGCATGCCAGAATATAAACCAAGTGAAGTTGAGCTGCTTTACAGAAACAGAAGTGAAAAAGAACCAGAAAATAATTGAAAGACAAAACTGAGCAAAATAAGATCTTGCCTTTCTACTAATATCAGTATTTTTTTGAATGAGTAAGAGCATAAAGAGAAATCTGACTTAGAATTCCAGTTGAACTATAAAATTTGAATTAACAGACATGTTCTGTTTTACAGGTGCCTGATAAAAATGTTTCAGAAAGATCTGTCGATCAAGCAGTAGTGTGAAAAAAGCACTGCAAGAAATTGCATCATCAGTTTGCTATTTTCCTGATGGCCTTAATTTTCAAGCGGTCTTGGATTACTAAAGATAAAGACAAAAGCACATTTTCTAGAATGAACTCAGAGAGGAGATGTGCTGGTTTAGACTCCAAAAGGGTTATTACAAAACTCCCAAAGTACCAGTTATCCAGAAAACCACATTTTTTTAAAAAGTTGATGACTATTAGTGCAGCATGTTCGGTTTCACTTATATGAGAAACGTGTTCAGGCAACTAGTCAGAAAGAAATACCAGCTATGGCCTTACAGAAAGGGAAAAGTTAATCCATTATTAAAAAAGAAGTGGGGAGGGGTTGGTTTACAATAAACAACTTAAAAGTATTCTACAAATGAGATTTGTTTTCTTGTCATGCATAATCAGATTATGTCCTCCCTTCTTTTCAAACATGGTTCAAAGAACTATTGCTATTTGGTTTATTATAATTTAGAAACTGATACATGAAAATAAAACTTGATTTACCGCCATGCTATCCATAGAAGATTGTAACTTGTTTCCAAGTTGGTTGATCAGACAGAACAGAGTTCAATGAATGTTATGCCAGCATTGAAAATTTAAAAACAAACAAACAAAACAACACTTTGCTAATAAGCTCTTAATAGAACCTTCCACTTTCCATTTTTATAATACCAATGAATTGTTTTTAAAGGCAGCAGTGTCAGTTAAATAGAAAAAGTACCATCAGTAACTTTGGGGAGAGATGGGAGGAATCTAAGACCATAAAGGCTATCTAATTGAAGGAAAACACTGAATTGCAAATAACTCAATGTGAATAATGGTATAAGCACACTGGGATATTTCTATTTGTATATAGGGTAGTGTTAGGACATTGCTTGATGATTCATAGTAAGGTCCTTTTAGACATTAATGTGAGTTATCCAAGTACAGTCCTATAAAAATAACTGGCTGTAAAAAAAAAAAAATGTCAGCTAAAATCAGGTCAAGAATTCATTGGTTTTATTCAGTTAGAGTTAATTCTAAAATAAGCCATACTACTCATGCTTTCTTATTTATTAGTGATAAATTTGGTCTGAATAGTAATTTTTATATATAAAAGGAAATATTTACACAAAAATTTGCACAGCAGGAACACAGTTAAGATATATTGATGCTTTTATTTTCCTTGATGACCAGTAATTTTCCTAAGGAAGATTTTAACTTACTAGGCAATGAATTGTTAAAACACAAAATGTTTTTTAAAATACCCTCTCAGATGTGTTCCACTTGTACATTCTCTAGAAGAGGAAGCTTAAAAAGACCCTTCTTTTACCTGTTAGTGTGTTAATCTATAGCAGGGATAAAATGAACAAAAATGCAAAGGCAGATTCTTAAAAAATGGAGCTACTAATGCACCATGGTCAACCACATATTCCAGTTTTTCCAACTCAGACACTTTTGTTCAAAGCAGATAATCTTACTGGATTCTACTATTACAAATTTTTGGAAATTAAGCTTCTTGAATGAAGTCACTAAGGAAGGGGATATTTTTTCCAACATAGCATCCAGACTTTATTAAATTGGGATTCCCAGGTCATGAAAGATCTCAAAAAAAAAAAAAAAGCCCAATTTTATTATTTATTCATTCACTACTATGCAATTGATAGTTACAAGTCCATTTCAGTCAAATTAAGGTTTTTGTTCTGTTTGTGTAGCCTACATTAGGCTGTGGAATTTACATTTAAATAACAGATAAGTAAACACAACTCAATCAGATTTTTTAATCCTTTAGGGTCAGTTCAAAGAAAAAAGAAAAAAAAAAAAAAACACTTTCTGTACTTCCTGATCCTGAAAATACAATACTTGAGTTCTATTCCAGTTCAGTATAAAATTCATCATGTAATAAAAAGTCTGTTTGGAAACTAGTTCATTTGGACAATGAATTTTTTTTTAAATATAATCTCTGTACATTTTCCAGAAGTTTAAAATTTACAACTTAATATTTTATCACATTTTTTAACTTTTTATTTTTTATAAGTTGTATCTATTGACAAATCCATGCTGCAAATTATTTTCATTCATTCTGGAGTTCATACCAAGATGTTTTAAACATATTCCACTTGTTAATTTTGTCTTTGAGGATTTGTTCTACTTTGGTGTTGCTAAGGGAAAACTGTTTCTGAAACACTTAGATCAAATCGGTTTATACATAATTAAATCAAGGAATGTTTTATAAAAATCTATTTGGCCATGATGTTCTAAATCTCTTTATATACTTCTCAAATAATTGCTATTGAAAGTATGTGTACATTTCATTATTTATGTCTTACAAAGCATAAGCTTACATCATTTTGCTTTTGTGGGGTGCATAAACTTCCAACAGTTCTAATTTGGGATTCAGAAGAAAAGGAAGCTTTCTTATTCCTCAGATTCTTCTCTTTTACTTTCTATTCCTTCTCTTTTGAGGATATGCTTATCTTACAGGAACCAAGTTTCAATCCTTTTTTTTTTTTAATAAAAATTTCCTTCAAATCATTAACTATAAACTTTCTGCTGTTTCAGTAAGGTCAACAAAAGAGCAAATCTGAATTTTTGCTGCTCAGATATTACAGAAAAGTGGGATCTCCGTGGACAAGGACACTGGTACTTTGGGCTTTAGCCATATTCATTTTTTTAAACCATCGATTATATAATGAGTAGATAACTTATAACATTGAACTTGTGATTCTTTTCAAATCACACTTGAAGGTTCAGCCGTACTCCTTTCATGTTTGGTTTAAACTGTTGTATGGATGAAAAAACCTAAAAGGGATGATAGTGTTTATCTTTTAATTTATTTGGTACTGTAAAAACACCTTTTCAGAATGCCTAAATGCTGCATATGCATTTTGGAATTGTTAATATGTGAAAGATATTACAGATTCAGCAAGAAAGGAAATTTGTGCTTCCTTGTTGAACATTAAATTATTTTACTTTGCATTTTATAAGAGTACAAATTAAAACTGAGCCATTGAACTGCAATAATACAACAATAGCGTCTCATTTCAAGAAATTTTTTGTACTGTACATAGACTTGTTCAATAAAACATTGTCCTTGTTGGTAATGAAGTGTTCAGTTTTATGTAGCATACTGCTTCAAAAGGAATTAGGCTTAAGGTATGCAGTAGATAAAATTTCTATTATGTCTCATAAGAGTAAATTATTTCAATTCATATTACCATACTCAGATGATTTTCAAAAACATTTTTAAAATAGAAACATCTAGAAGCTTACATAAAACATTTTAGACATTATTTTAACTAATGTCCACATGCAGGAATTAAAAGTTGACAATGCTGGTTATTAACGTTTGTGGGTACCCTCTGCAAACTTAATAGGTACATAAATAATCAGAACTCTCTAAATGAAAGACGGTGGACAGATTTATCTGTGTTGGTAAATCAGAGATGAAGTGCATCTGGTGGAACTCAAAACAGAGAAGTACTTTGAAACAAGGAGTGAATATTGATGAAAATGACTTCCTAAAAACATTTCAGTGGGAAAATGTGTAAACCAATTAATCTGTACTTAAAAGTGAGGTCTTGGGCATGAGGGCTTCTATTTTTTTGGTTGAGAAACAAAGGAAAACCCCCTACACCCTTTGCTATAACTTGAAACTAGAAAAAAATGAGGGCTTAAGTAGAAAGAGACCCTGTTTGACAGGATGATAGCAATGCAAATGAAAGGATGGTGCTACGTCCAGTGATTTGCACATATTGCAGGCATGCTTTGAAAAACACTGCAAAAGTTACTGAAGCATTCTAGAGCTGAGATCTGGAATTCTCAGTCTGTGCTTTTGGTCATATGATTTTAGACTACTAAATGTATTGAGCTATTTAGATAAAGGTATTGGAGTTAATTTAGACTTTTCATTTTTCTTTTCTGAGATATGAGGAATTCTGGAAAGTAATCGAATACTACTAAGTATTCTTCCAAGATAAATGAGGTTGCTTTTCAGAGCTTAATATAAATTCCATACCAGTTTAAGAATCAACTAATAAAAGGTCAGAAGTTTTGGCTATATATGAAGATGTCAAATGGAGCAGCAATCCAGTACTACATGGAATTAAAACTAAAAGTGGGAGAGCTTAATGCCTTATTTATGAGTGCTACACACTGGAGAAGAAATGTCTCCTGTTTTACTAAGTTACTATATACTAGCTAATTTATTTATGTTACCTCTAATTGTTAAAAGACACGAACACCGTGTTTTAGAAACCAAGGCTCAAAAACAAGTAACTTGACCGAAGTCACACAGGAGAGGTAGGATTGAAAAATTAGATGTGTCCTCCTAAAACCATAATGCCATGAAGTTTTCATTCTGCCATGCAGTTTTTCCTGCAAATACAGAGCATGAGTGGCTGGCTCTAATACATCCAGAGAGTGTCAGACTTGCCCAAGGATCAGTGATTTCAGAGACAAAGGATGAAGTCTTGGGTGGCTGATGTTTCATTTTCTTCTATTAGTGATTGTTAAAGTGTGGTCCCCAGAGCAGCAAAATAAACATCACCCAAGAACTTGTTAAAAATGCTAACTTGGGTCGGGGGAGGTGCCTGGATGGTTCACAGTTAGGTGTCTGCCTTTGGCTCAGGGTATGATCCTACGGTCCTGGGATGGAGCCTCCGGTTCTTGGGCTCCCTGCTCAAAGAGGAGTCTGCT